>NW_020528026.1:30000-66255 GCF_003368295.1 Carassius auratus | reverse complement strand
CATCCATCCATCCATCATCTTCCGCTTATCCGGGGCCGGGTCGCGGGGGCAACAGTCTAAGCAGAGACGCCCAGACTTCCCTCTCCCTAGCCACTTCTTCAGCTCTTCCGGGGGGACCCCGAGGCGTTCCCAGGCCAGCCGGGAGACATAGTCCCTCCAGCGTGTCCTAGGTCTTCCCCGGGCCTCCTCCCGGTGAGACGTGCCTGGAACACCTCCCTGGGAAGGCGTCCAGGAGGCATCCGAAATAGATGCCCGAGCCACCTCAGCTGGCTCCTCTCGATGTGGAGGAGCAACGGCTCTACTCTGAGCTCCTCCCGAGTGACCGAGCTTCTCACCCTATCTCTAAGGGAGCGCCCAGCCACCCGACGGAGAAAGCTCATTTCAGCCGCCTGTATCCGGGATCTTGTCCTTTCGGTCATGAACCCACAGCTCATGACCATAGGTGAGAGTAGGAACGTAGATTGACCGGTAAATCGAGAGCTTTGCCTTACAGCTCAGCTCCTTCTTCACCACGACAGACCGGTACAGCGACCGCATTACTGCAGAAGCTGCACCGATCCGTCTGTCAATCTCACGTTCCATCCTTCCCTCACTCGTGAACAAGACCCCCAAGATACCTGAACTCCTCCACTTGAGGCAGGAACTCTCCACCAACCTGAAGTGGGCAATCCACCCTTTTCAGACTGAGAACCATGGCCTCGGACTTGGAGGTGCTGATTCTCATCCCAGCCGATTCACACTCGGCTGAAAACCGTCCCAGTGCACGCTGAAGGTCCTGGTCTGAGGATGCCAACACGACAACATCATCCGCAAAAAGCAGTGACGAAATCATATGGTCCCCAAACCGGACACTCTCCGGCCCTTGGCTGCGCCTAGAAATTCTGTCCATAAAAATTATGAACAGAACCGGTGACAAAGGGCAGCCCTGCCGGAGTCCAACATGCACCGGGAACAGGTCTGACTTACTGCCGGCAATGCGAACCAAGCTCTTGCTCCGGTCGTACAGGGACCGAACAGCCCTAAGTAGGGAGCCGCCGACCCCCATACTCCCGGAGCACCCTCCACAGGATGTCGCGAGGAACACGGTCGAATGCCTTCTCCAAGTCCACAAAACACATGTGGACTGGTTGGGCAAACTCCCATGAACCCTCCAGCACCCTGGAAAGGGTATAGAGCTGGTCCAGTGTTCCACGACCGGACGAAAACCACACTGTTCCTCCTGAATCCGAGGTTCCACTATCGGCCGAATTCTCCTCTCCAGTACCCTGGCATAGACTTTCCCAGGGAGGCTGAGAAGTGTGATCCCCCCTATAGTTGGAACACACTCTCCGGTCCCCCTTCTTGAAAAGAGGGACCACCACTCCGGTCTGCCAGTCCAGAGGTACTGTCCCCAACCGCCATGCGATGTTGCAGAGGCGTGTCAGCCAAGACAGCCCCACAACATCCAGAGACTTGAGGTACTCGGGGCGGATCTCATCCACCCCCGGTGCCTTGCCCACCGAGGAGCTTTTTAACTACCTCGATGACTTCAGCCCGGGTGATGGACGAGTGCTCCTCCGAGTCCCCAGCCACTGCTTCCTCAACGGAACACAAGTCGGTGGGATTGAGGAGATCCTCGAAGTATTCCTTCCACCACCCGACGATATCCCCAGTTGAGGTCAACAGGTGCCCATCTCTACTGTAAACAGTGTTGGTAGGGCACTGCTTCCCCCTCCTGAGGCGTCGAACAGTTTGCCAGAATCTCTTCGAGGCCAACCGATAGTCTTTCTCCATGGCCTCACCGAACTCCTCCCAGGCCCGAGTTTTTGCCTCCACGACTACCCGGGCTGCAGTCCGCTTGGCCTGCCGGTACCTGTCAGCTGCCTCCGGAGTCCCACAAGCCATCCAGGCCCGATAGGACTCCTTCTTCAGCTTGACAGCATCCCTTACTTCCGGTGTCCACCACCGGGTTCGGGGATTGCCGCCTCGACAGGCACCGGAGACCTTACGGCCACAGCTCCGAGCAGCCGCAGCGACAATGGAGGTGGAGAACATGGTCCACTCGGACTCAATATCTCCAGACTCCCTCGGGATCCGGTCGAAGCTCTGCCGGAGGTGGGAGTTGAAGATCTCTCTGAAAGGGGGCTCGGCCAAACGTTCCCAACAGACCCTCACAGTACGTTTGGGTCTGCCGAGTCTGTCCAGCTTCCTCCCCCGCCATCGGATCCAACTCACCACCAGGTGGTGATCAGTTGACAGCTCCGCCCCTCTCTTCACCCGAGTGTCCAAGACATATGGCCGAAGGTCTGATGACATGACCACAAAGTCGATCATCAACCTCCGGCCTAGGGTGTCCTGGTGCCACGTGCACTGATGGACACCCTTATGCTTGAACATGGTGTTCGTTATGGACAAACTGTGGTTAGCACAGAAATCCAATAACAGAACACCGCTCGGGTTCAGGTCATGGGGGCCGTTCCTCCCAATCACGCCCCTCCAGGTGTCACTGTCACTGCCCACGTGAGCGTTGAAGTCCCCCAGTAGAACGACGGAGTCTCCAGTTGGAGCACTTTCCAGCACCCCTCCCAGAGACTCCAAGAAGGCCGGGTAGTCCGCACTGCCGTTCGGCCCGTAGGCACAAACGACAGTGAGAGACCTACCCCTGACTCGAAAGCGCAGGGAAGCGACCCTCTCGTTCACCGGGGTAAACTCCAACACATGGCGGCTGAGCTGGGGGGCTATTAGCAAACCCACTCCAGCCCTCCGCCTCTCACCATGGGCAACTCCAGAGTGGTAGAGAGTCCAGCCTCTCTCAAGAAGTGTGGTTCCAGAGCCCAAGCTGTGCGTTGAGGTGAGCCCGACTATCTCTAGTCGGTACCTCTCGACCTCCCGCACAAGCTCAGGCTCCTTCCCCGCCAACGAGGTGACATTCCACGTCCCTAAAGCCAGATTCCGTGTCCAGAGATCGGGTCGTCGGGGGTCTCGCCTACGACTGTCGCCCGATCCACTATGCACCGGCCCCTTATACTCCCTCCTGCAGGTGGTGAGCCCACAGGAGGGCGGCCCCCACGTCACTCCTTCGGGCTGAGCCCGGCCGGACCCCATGGGGGAAGGCCCGGCCACCAGGCGCTCGCATACGAGCCCCAACCCCGGGCCTGGCTCCAGGGTGGGGCCCCGGCTGCGCCATGCCGGGCGACGTCACGGTCCTTGATTTTAATTTTGCCATAAGGGGTTTTGTGAACTGTTCTTATTTTTAATTACAATATTTTAAATTATTACTTCATGCTAACTAATTCTTGTTAAATTATACTGAAATATTTTTTTTAAACCAGAAATAAGTTGTATTAATTATTTATTTGTGCTAGAAATTATTTATTCCACAAAATAATGTTGAATTAAATTACCCATGTTATTGTGACTGATGTACAAATGTTTGAAAAGTATTCAATTGTAATTTATTTATAATTATATATATTTTTATTGACTTATTTTATATTTATAAAAATTTCATTTAAATGCATATTTTGTAAAAAAAAAAAAATGTAAACATTTTATAAAATTGAATTTAATGTTTATATATATTACATTTAATTACCAACAAAATTCTGATCATATGAAAACAGATGAGCACTCAGATCAGTTCTTAATTTACATATATACGATGAAATGATATAAGATATATTAGTCTCTCAAATGTCTTTAAAAGATTTGTAACGCGAGTCCTTATCTCAGAGCAGTTGTTTGTTCGTGATTCACTCAGCGCTGTGTGTTTGTTGTCGTGTGACTCCAGCGAGAACAATGCAATATTTAGAGTCTGAGCTCAGTTTATTATGTCTTTTATTATTTTATGCTGGTCACACGACTCGTAACTCATGTATGAGAAAACACAATTTCATGTGCTGTAGATTCAGTAGCAGTGCAGGAATGCTGGAAATCAAAAACAAAACTGTAGACTCACGAACACAGTCGTATTACAACCTGAACCAATCTAGTGTTAATAATCGGAGTGAAGCCTCGTGGGATACAGTATCTGAGGCTTTCTGGGAGTTGTAGTTGCTTCTACAGACCTGACATCAGCATGAGTGATTGACAGCTGTCGTCCTGGAGAATAACAGACTGGTTAAATCTGATTGGTTGTGCTGACTAATGTGAGACAGACACACACAGATTTATGAGCTTCAGTGCAGAACATACGACACAACTAGAGGTCAAGGACGGTTATCGATTGGTAAGCAGATCAATGGAGACAGATCGACTGATAAATCTCTTTTATTTCCAGACCTGATCAAACAAACAGCACTGCAGCTCCAGAAACACTGACTTCATTAGTTATTTTGATGAGGAATAAACATTGTATCAAACTCTTACAGTCATTCTTATGGAATGTTCCAGGTTTAATTCTATAAACCGTTCATGTCTAATATCCTTTAACACAGAAAATCATTTCGACTAGCTCTTCAGTGTATTATTTCTAGATCGACAGTGATGTTAAAATACGTTGAAAACAATGTGTAGTTTAATGTTTGCTGTAACATGTGTACTATATAAAATTATAATGTATACATGATAAAGTAACTTTTTTTACATTTTAGTTGTTCAAGAAAACCTGTTTTTTTTTCTTTCTTTTTTTTACATTTTAGTAATATTTTTAAAGAAAAAATCAATTGAGTTTGATTTTTACATTTAGTTGTTAAAGATCCAACTTGGGCTTTTTTTTTTTTTTTTTTTTATATTTAAAATAGGGCTGTCAAAAATAGCGCGTTAACGACGTTAATTAGTTTTTTGTTGTTAATTACGTCAAAATTTTTAACGCATTTCACGCATGCCCAGTGTGACAAATTATTCAGGTCAGGAAAGTCTCGTCGATCTCTGAATTCCCAAGATATAAAAAAACAGTGGCGAGCGCCGCAACGAAAACACCGAAGAAGCTTAAGGTTTTACCCCGTTTACTCTCAAATACATTCATGCCAAGCTCGATAAACAGAGATGACTCTGGTAGTTGATACGCTGGAGCTTCTTCCTGTTATAGCGTCCTGTGTTTCACATTGCGCATGCGCAGAACGCCTACATGCAGTGCAGCGAAAATTACTGCTGTTTGGAAAAGCATATGCATTTTTACTTGCTTTTACTGGCACTTGAAGCCTTCAGAACATGAAAATATCGATCCTAAAGTATTGTGGCAGAGCAAATGAACACCTCCCAAAAACAAGGGTGCCCAGAGTGCTGCTTATGTGATGGTGGCACATGTTTGTGTTCATTCTTTCGAGTTTCTCTATGCATAATTTCATAGATATGTGGCTATATTTAACCACTGGTTCACCTAAAACTCTTACACTATCTGTAGTTAAATGGCATGGTTTGATATAGTGCTCAGGTAAATTTGATCTAAGTAAAAGTTAAACTTTTGAAATTCAGAAAAAAAGAACCACATATTGATGAATCAATACATAAAAATTATGTATCTGTGTCCTGTTATTTATCTTTTGGTATGCATTTCAGAAAAAAAAAAACTGCAAACTGCAAATAGTGATTAATCCTGATTAATCCACTGAAAATTCTGATTAATTTGATTAAAAATTTTAATCATTTGACAGCCCTAATTTAAAATAAATGAGTTTTATTTGTTAAAGTTGTTGGCTGAATGTATTTGATTATTTAGTTGTTAAAGAGCAAAATTTGCTGAATTTAGATTTTTTATATTTTATTTTTAGTTGCAGTTAACAAAATATACATAATTTACAAAAATGTTTAATTTACTGAATGTACTTCAACATTAGCTGAATTTATTTGATTATTATTATTGTTAACAAAATTAGCTTATTTTTATTTTTAAGTTAAGATCAAATTGACTTAATTAGATTTTTACATTTAAGTTGTTAAAGAAAGTTTTTTTTTATTTCATTTTTTACATTTAAAGAACATATTTGCAGAATTTATTAGATTTTTCACATTTAGATAAAGAAACGAAAATTGCTGAATTCATTTCATTGCTATATTAAAGCAACAAAATTTGCTAGATTTATTTCATTTTTGTTTAATTTGATGTTTGTTCATGTAAAAAAATAATAATAAAAACAGGCAAAATTTATTTGACTCATACTGTATGTTTATTTGTTATAGTTAAGAGCAAAGTTTACTGAGTTTTCTTTTTTTTTCATATTCCATATATGTGTTGTCAGGTGCTGAAGTTTTCTCCAGGTCCGAATTTCTACAGGATGAAAACACGAGCTCACTGGGTTCTGGAGGAGATTTACCTGCAGCATCATGAGAGATGTGACTGTGTGTGTCAGTCCAGACCGCCGCGATGAACACACACACACACACACACACACTCGTCTGTAGTTTTCTGTCCAGCGTTGGGAGACTCTCTGTCATGTAGCTTTTGTATCTGTTTTCATGGTTTAGATGTTATTGTGTCCAGTAAACTCACCAGTGGAATGTAAATGAATATTAATGAGGCGTTTGCTCTCTGAGACCAATCAGAAGTCAGAGTTCCCTGAGGGGGCGGATCCTTTACAGATCTGATCCAATCCAGTGTTATTTATTAAAAGAACTGTCTTTGTCTTTTTATATCTGTGATCATGCTGTTGTATGTGGCTTTTGTTTTCATATTCTCTTTCTTGTCTGAGCAGATATTTCTATGAATCTCATTAAAATGTTAATTTCATCCCAAAAGTAAAAGAAATAAACATTGATTAAATTTGATTAAAAAAGACTACTTTTAAGTCTGATATTTTTGTTTGCATAATGACAAATAAACTAGTTTAATCACTATGGAAGCCTGTTTCCACCTTAAATATATAATTCTGTAGTTTACTATACACACACACAAATCTTTGGTCGCTGCAGACAGATGGAGAAAATGAGGTCAGGTGTGGGTGGATGTGAAAGTCAGGTGACCTCTGACCTCTGCATCAAGGCTGCACACTGCCACTCACACACACATTAAACTTTCATCTGAGACTCCACGGTTCAGCATTTCAGCCAGAATTCCCGGTGAAACTCTGAGCTTTTCAGCCGTTTACATCATTGTGTGTGAGAGCGAGAGAACACGTGTGTTAGATTTCATCAGCGTTGCATCAGTGATGAAAATAAGCAGAGATGGAGCGATAAAAAGGAGAGAGGGGTGATGACACACTCACATCAGGTCCCACGAGACATACATTAAACACACACACACACACACACACTTCTGCTGAAGAATTCATTACAGTCATCATTCAACAGCGTTTTACTTATGTACTGTGACACATTTCCAGGATGCAAGATATGCAGTGTGTTAAACTGTATAGGGACTGTTTTTCCCCCACAATGCATTGCGAACCTGGATTAATAAGCTGCATTATACATCATCTGGACTAATTATTTGACCACCTTATGTTCTAAATATATTTGCATTGTACATTTGGCATTAACTTACCTCAAAGTCAGAAAGTACGCCAGTGCTACCATTGAATATTTAAAAAAAAAAATAGTATTGCCATCACACACAATCACTGAAAAAAAAAACTTATTTACAAAAAAAAAAAAAAACACGGACTAAAATTGGTCTAAAAAAAAAAAGGGAGAAACCTGAAAAATATATATTATAGATAAAATATTATACGGTAATAGAAATGCTATATAAAAAAATATGAATATATCAAAAATGGAGATCGTATATCAGATATTGACCTCACAATGTTTAATCGAACTGCTGAAACCCCGCCCCTTCATTTGCATACACTGATTTGCATAAGCGTCGCTGATTTCTTCATTTGACATCTTGATTTTCTTTCCATCTGTGAACATTACGTAAAGATCCTGGAGCTAAACCCAATAATACTTCCCTCCCAAGTGAGGATCTGGTTATGTTCTCCCCATCACGTGGTTCTAGAGCTCTAGGAGCTCCTCTGAGGAACACAGAAGAAGATGTTGAGTGTCCCGTCCATCAGCGTGCACCTCTTCTTCTGTGTGTGTGAATGAAGTTAAGGTGAGTAATGATGACTTCTGGCTGGACTGGTGCTCTAAACACACGGCTCTGTGCTGTATTTAAATCAATGAAAGACAGCTGAGAGAAAAATGAGCTATGACAGGAAGAGGGAAATTAATGAAGAGAATCAATCAGAATCACATCAACACACACACACACACACACACACTCTCTCTCGGCCTGTAGGTCTGTGGTTTCCTCTCATTCCTCTGCTGTTTCCTGTTTTGGAGTTTAATTGTGTCTCAGAAAGAACACACACACACACACACACACAGGTTCAATTCCAGTCCAATTAGACAACAACAAACTTATACTGTACTACATTTATCACTTTTTTTTTTACATTCACCATGAAAATATAGTTTTTTATATTTGCAGAAGAACTGCAATATATATATATATATATATATATATATATATATATAATATGTATACATATATATATATATATATATATATATATATATATATATATTAAATTTTTTTATTACATTTAACATGGAAATACCACATTTTAATATATTCATCATGGAACATTTTTATTTTATTTATTTTACATTTACCATTAAAATCCAATTATATATATATATATATATAAAATGGTATATATAAAATATATAAAAATATATACAAAAAATATTTTTTGTTTTACATTTTTCTTGGACCATGTTTTTTTTTTTTACAGTTACACTTCATGTTAATTATGTTTTTTATTTTTTTACATTATTAGTGAAATACCTTTTTCTCTTTTACTATGAATATACCATTTTATTATTATTATTATTATTATTACATCTACTATTGATCAGTCATGTTTTCCCTGTATTTATCTTGGTAAACAGTAGTGTTTTTCATGGTATTATAATTATTTTTTTGTGGACATCATAGTAGCACCTTAGTTCCTCTGAAGTACTGCTGTCCAGTTTCAGGTGGACGCTGTGTGTGTGTGTGTGTGTGTGATTAAATGTCAGCATTTTGATTTATTTTGCAGGTTGGATTTGAAATTCCACAAACACCAAAATCCAGTATTCTCTCTCTCTCTCTCTCTCTGTCTCTCTCTCTCTCTCTCTCTGTCTCTCTCTGTCTCTCTCTCTCTCTGACTCTCTGTCTCTCTGTCTCTCTGTCTCTCACACACACACACACACACACACACTGACCTTTGATGTGCGGATAAAAAGCCTCTCCATCTGAAAAGTCAAGAAGCTCCAAAACTTGTGTGTGTGTTTGTGAAAAGACTCCACCAAAAGGGCATCTAATCAGATCTCACGACTCACCCTCAAGAAAAGAGACACGGAAGCAAGATAATGTCAGTCTAAATGAGTGTGTGTGTGTGTGAGTGTGTGTGTAAACAGCACAGTATTCCTCATCCACAGTCTTCAGGAGTGAATGAGGATGTTTCTGTTCCTCTGTAAAGGAAAAGGAGGATCAGAGGAGAAACACAACGCCCATCATCTGCATCCTGATCTCACACGCATCACAGAGGTCAAAGGTCACGCGTCCTACCTGCTGCTGTACAGATGAGTCCAGAGGGCAGGTGACCTCTTTAACATGAGTGTGGGTCAAAGGTCATCACTGGACGCCGCTGACGTTCAGATGCACTGAAAGATGAATACTAATGTCCTGCACACTTTTGCTCACCAGTAAAGGGTCATTAATATAAATATAGAAATATGTTTATCATGTCTATCACTGTAGTATAGTAGTACCACAGTACAAAATTAAAGATGAAACAGTATTATGATAAAAAAAGAATTATATATGTAAAAAATTATTAATAAAATAAAAAAATAAAAAATCCATATAAAAATTAATGTATAACATATAAGCAATATATAAAAATTATATAAATATTATATAAATGATAAAATGTAAATTCTACATAAAAATTAAAATGAATGTACAAGCATTAAAAAATATAAAAATATATAAAATATAAGAATTCTAAATAAAATATGATTATATTTTAAAGACACTATTTTATACAAGAAAAATACAAAAGTATTACCACAAAAAATATTAGAAATATAAATAACAATAAAAAAAAAAATCATAAATAAATTCTATATCAAACAGAGCTAATATGGACATATTTTTTGGGGGGGTTTGAGCCATTTATTTTGTAAAGCGAAATGGTTTCCATGGTAACAGTGAAGAGTCTGATGCAGCCGTTGAGGGCAGAATGTTTGGTGATGCACACACACACACACACACTGACACACACATGTTTGTTTTTGTGTAAAGTGTGTTCATCCCATAGGTGTAATGGTTTTTATACTGTACAAACTGTATATTCTATCACCCTTCACCAACCCTACACCTAACCCTAACCCTCACAGGAAACTTTGTGCATTTTTACTTTCTCAAAAAAACTCATTCTGTATGATTTATAAGCGTTTTGAAAAATGGGAACATGGCTTATGTCCTCATAAGTCACCCTCTCCTTGTAATACCTGTGTCATACCCATGTCATTATACAGAGCACACACACACACACACACACACTCTCACTCTCACTATCACACACACACTTGCGATACATGCATGAACAGTTTTTGTCATGCCACATGCTGCAATGTCAAGTTCTAAAATTGCACTAAAATAAATGGAGAGAGAGAGGGATGGATCTTGATGAAAACTCTTTTATTTAATAATATAAATACCTGCAACGAGACTGATTCAATCTTTAGTCTCACAGCAGCTTCAATGCAGCGATTACGACAAAATATGCAGCCAAAGACATGTAGGGTGAGCGTATGAAGCGCTCACAGTGTGTGTGTGTGTGTGTGTGTGCGTTACTGCTGTTTGAGGAAGAGCGCCGCTCCGCTCTGGATCCATGTGTCATGATCTCCAGCACACGGCAGCTGAACGCTTGTCACCACACGCTGACGCTCAGCGCTGCTGTACACGGGCAGAGAGATGCACTCGTCCGGAGAATAACTTCCCATGGCACTCTGAAACACACACACACACTCTATAGTGCACAGCCTTCACTGGGAACATCAGAGGAGGACGTGTGTGTGTGTGTGTTACCTGTGGGATCCAGGCCATGTAGCACGCAGGAACAGCACACACACTGGGAGAGTCGTGATGGCTCTCAGCCAGACGCTTTCCGTCAAAAACACAACCTTCCAACTGCAAGCCGCCGACCTGCAGACAGAGAGAGTTCAGTAAAGCCCATCCAGAAGAGCTGAGTTCAGTCCTGTTAAACATGAGCTCCTGTACCTTCACTTGCAGCTTCGCTTCTGCAATCTGACCCCTCCAGGACGTGACAAACTTCAGACTGTCCATCGAGCAGCTCATCAACCTGACACAGACACCACAAGGCATTTTATTTTTAATGATATGATTTATGCAATGCAAAAAAAACACTGGTGCAATCACAGAATCGGGATCTAAGAATGGAATTTATTGCATAGAATTGAGCTTATTTCCCATGAATAAATAAATCAAAATTAGGGCTTTGAAATTAATTTAATTCAATTCAAATAGCGATGTGGACTAGCATCAGTCATTATTAAACCACAAAAATGTACTTCTCAAAGTAATAATAATATTAATATTAATAATGCTACTACTAAATAATAATAAATGAAATATACTACTATTGTATAATAAAATGTACTTCTCAAACTAATAACAAAAACATTGATTTTATGGAAATTATATGCATATGAACTATATTAGTATTGTGTAGTTAAATTCAATTACCTAAGTAATAATAATAACAATATAGATTCATATTTTATATTAATATTATTAATAATAATAAATCAAGATATTTTTACGTCCAAGTTTTAATCTATACAATTAAGTTTCATTTTCATTTGATTCTCTTGAAATGTTTTCGACGTTTTCAGTAACGTTTTATGAATTCATGAGATCAGACCGTCTCTGTTTAATGACCAAAATGTAATCAAATCATTCAAATAGAATCCAGAAAACGGAAAACACAGAATATATTTAAAAAAGTCCCCTTCAAATATTGAAATCCGAGGGAATAAAGGCAGTTTGTGTTACCGTAGCTTTAAGACTTCTTTATGTAAATGAGCTCATGTTAGTGTGTTTAGTTCAGTATGTGATTTAGTTTAGTGGAGGTGTGCAGGTGATGTAAGTTACCTCAAGGTTTATTAAGTTAATTACCTTTTATTACATTAATTTTAGCATGTGACGACTCCAGTCAAGATTATTTAACTTAAAACAATAGTTTCCAGCCAAAATGCAAGTCCATAATCCATAATAATGCAGTACTCGTGGATTATTGTGATGTTTTTATCAGCTGTTTGGACTCTCATTCTGACGGCACCCATTCACTGCAGAGCATCCGTTAATGAGACACTGATGCAATGCTGCATTTCTACAAACCTGATGAAGAAACCTGATCTCGGATGACTTGAGGGTGATGATATTTTAGCATATTTTTTATTATAGGTGAACTACTCCTTTAAATTTAGTTTAGTAAGCAGTGTTATTAAAGTTTCAAGATACTATTATAGTTTTATGAATATTTTGAATTGTAATATCTTTAGTTTTTGCAGTTCTGTTGTATTTTTATTGGTTTTTACTTTTAAATTTGTCTACATAGTTCTTTTTTTTTATAGTTTTAATTTTAGTTAAGTATAATAACCCGTGCACAAGTCTCCTCAAGTGCTCTTTCTCAGGTGTGTGTTGAGTTGATCACCTGGCCGTCTCTTGTCTCAGTGCGTTCAGGAAACTGTCCGGGTGGAAGATCTCCGACAGATCCAGCATCTCCGACAGCAGTCCGCCCCTCTCTGCCCTCTCCACCCATCCCTGCGCACACACACACACACACACACACACACACACACACACACATAGAGAACAGCAGAGATTAACACGCTGCATCTTTCTAAGAACTGTTTCTGTGTATGTCCATCTTTACTGTATTTGTTAATTAGGACCATATTTAAGACATCAGCATACATACGCTCTGCGTGTTTTTATGCATGGGTTGCATTTTTTGAAGTCTCTTCTGTTTACAGAGGTTATTTTGTGATGTATTATTCAAATTTCAAACAGCTGTTTTTTATGTGAATATATTATAAAATGTAATTTATTTCTGGGACGTGCAGCTGTATTTTCAGCATCATTATACGGATTTGCTGCTCAAGAAACATTTCTGATTACTATCAATGTTGAGCACAGTTGTGCTGCACAATATTTTTGTGGAAACTGTGATACATTTTATTTTTCAGAATTTTCAGATGAACAGAAAGTAAAAAAAAAAAGCATTTAATTGAAATAGAAATCTTCTGTAACATTATAAATATCTTATAATAATAATGCATCCTTGATGAATAAAATATAATTATTAATTTTTTTTAAACCTACTACTAAAAAAAACAGTAGTGTAGTGTATGAAAAAACCTTTATTTTTATTTATTATTATTATTATTATTTTTACATATTATTAAGCTGTTTTATTATAAATAAATACATGTATATAAATAAATAATTATTAAATAAAACATGATATTATATATATATTTAATAATACTAGTAGCAAACAATCTGCATCTAATATTACCATTAATTTCTGTTATTTCCAGCCAAATTAACTCATAAACACATTGCAACACATATCAGATTATATTGTCGTTCAAGATCTGTGTTCAGGAACTAGAAGAACACATTCTCACACTTAGTTTTCAGGATCATTTCGGACCCTTAAAATGCTGTTTTGCTACTGCAAGACTTTCAGAGTTGCTCTGGATGGACTGTGGAGGAAGTCTGAACTCAGAATTGCTATAATAGTGTAAAGCTCTGACACACTTTCACCTAAATCCTCCCGCTCAAGAACACTTAACCTTGCTCCTTCATTGGTTTACAGGGCTGTTTGGTTCAGTTCAGTGCCTGAGGGAGCGTCTCAAATCCCCATCATCATCATCATCATCATCATCATCTCTATCTAGGGCTGCTTTTCCGAAAGCGCTTTTATCCCAAGCACAAAGAGTGTAAAGTGTATAAAAGCACTGAAAACCCTCATATGATCAGATGAGTCACTGCAGCATACATTCCGATGGCAGGAAAATATGCGAGCGATTTATAAGGCCAGGTGCATCCTGAACAAACACGGCTCTTTCGTGGCATTCCCGCGCTCCCACAGACCGGGCTAAACAGACTGGAGAACACCTGGAGGAGGTCAAACACATTCCAGGACCTGTGGATCAACAGAGGAGTGTGTTTACCTGAATCGCAAGCGCTCGGGACACGACGGCTCGCAAATACTGCATCGGGTCTTCAGGGCCTTCCCATTTATTCTGCCAACTCAACGGACACTGAGAGACACAGAGGAATCAGCTCTGATTACAACAACTGCTCATGTGCAAAAATAGGCCTGATATTGCATAATTTTATGATGCTGAGTTAAAAATGTCAATGTTTTTATTTTCTCCCACAAAATAAGAATAAATATATATTTTTTAAAATATGTATGTATTAGCTTTAATACACTTATCAATAAGCAGTGCAATTTAAAAAAAAATCTAAATTACTAAAAATTAAATAAAATTAATAGAACTTAAAAAGAAACATGGGCAAAAAAACTAATTAAAAAAATATCTAAAAACAACACAATTACTTTAAATATTTATATATTGTATATTTCAGTTTCTTTCTCACTAATTGGTCTGATTTTGCAACATCTTTTTTTCCCTCTAATACATAAAAAATGCTCTTTTACATGTGTGTATTTTCCCACAAGATGTCATGATCCAGCATTTTTTATGATAACTAAAATTCAACTGCAATGACAATAATGCAATGACAATGATGCAATGACAATAAAGTTGAATCTGAATATATATATATATATATATATATATATATATATATATATATATATATATATATATATATAAAAGAACATCTGTTAATTAAAATAAAAATGGTCTGAAACTGAAAAACAAAAACAAAAAAACAAGAACAAATTACTAATAAATATATATAATACTATTTTTGATGTTTGTTCTTGTCTTTTTTTTTATTTTTTTTTATTAAATGTATATTTCACTAATCAGTAGAATATTGTGCCATCTTTTTTCATCTTGCTCACATTTTTTTTCTGCCATTGCTCATAATTTTAACCTTAAAATCCGAATTATGCATAAAATAATGTCATGCATGTGAACGAACATGGGCTGAGAATTGGACAAACTGTTGTATAGTGGCTCAGAGGACAGAAGAATCGAGTCTTTGAGGCAGTTTTTCTGTGTACAAAAAAATACAAAGCTTCTTCTTCTTAAAAATGGTTGTCAGCAGCAGAAATACTATGAAATGCATCATATTTTGTGAGAAAGTGACACATTTTTGTAATCAGCATCACAGAATTATCATTAATCAAACAGGTGCCGGCGTTGACTCTCACCTCTTGGTTGAGGAGCGCAGTGGCCAGTTTGTGTACGTCAGCGGTCAGGAGGGACGTGCCTCTGATGACCTTACTGAGCGAGGCCAGCGATTGGTGAATGCTCTGGACCAATCGCACTGCATTAAACTGCTCCAGCTGGACGAATGAGAGAACGGGAGAGCCGACGCCCTCAGTGGGCGGAGCCACCTTCTGATGGATCAATGAGGAACCCTGAAAAAGAGGCAAGAGCCAATCAGAGAGCGGCAGAAATCAATAACCAATCAAAATCCAGACTCTGCATAAAAGGCACGCCTACAGACTGTTCAATGCACCTAACAGCTGCTGGAACCTGGCTGTTGCATAGCAAATGTTTTTTTTTTTCAGTTTGCAGGAGTTTGTATCTGTCTGACTGGAGATAAGATTGTGTTTACGAGGTTCACAGGATGCTACAACATTTGAGTGGCACATTTCAGCTCTGCTTGTTTTAGGAATCTGTCACAGCAGACTGTTATTAAAGGATGAGCAGTTAAAAACAAGACTGAACTGACAGAAAACTCATTTCAGATATGAAGGGGCTTTTACACAGACTTCTTTCAGTACAGGTACAGAAGCAAAAAACAGTTATTTTAGTTGCAAGGGTCAAAGAGACAGCATTTATGCACTATTATAGTATTTATTCATATTTTGAATAAGTTGTTTTCACTAAGTTATTTAGTTTTTTGTAATTTTTACGTGCTTTTGTCATTGTTATTCTATTTTTAGTAATTTTGGTACTTCAGTGTGGACCTATTTATTTCAGTTAGCTAGCAAGGCAACATTTCTAGTTTTAAAATAATAAAAAAAAATATTTTATTTTAGATGTTAATATTATTATATTAAATTTTTTTTATTTATATATAAAAATTAATTAATATAAATATTAAAAAAAAAAATATATATATATATATATATTTTTTTTATTATTATTATTATTATTATTATTATTATATATAAAAAATATATCATAATTATATAATTACACGAAAATGGCGATGCATTACCTGGTTGAGACGTTTCCACAGGTTGAGCACAGGTGAGAGTGCGTTAGACCAGATCTCTCTGTCAAATTTGGAGCCAGCTGCTACAGACCTACTCAGAATCCTCAGCTGAGAGATCACCTGCACACACACACACACACACACACACACACACACAGAGGGCTGAGGTGAGCGCAGTACATCTCACCGCACACTATCCTCCATCTCTCTGTGATTGGAGCAAACTGCAGTGAAGGTGTGGGCGACTCTGACACATGATAAATTGGTCTCATTACAAGAGCTAAACACACACACACACACACACACAACACACACACAGTCTCTACAGCACTGTGTGTGTGAGTGTGTGTGTATGTGAGATTGTGGCAAAGATCTAAGAGTCTAAACCTGAAAATGACAAATAGGAGTGAGCGTAACAGTCTGAACACACATATTGTGTGCGTGTGTGTGTGTGTGTGTGTGTGTGTGAAGTCAACAGTGAGCTGAATGAGGGTAATTCACATATTTAATTCAGTAAAAAGCAGGATTTTCATGCAGCCAGTCATCAAACATTAAATGTATTATTTTTAAGTATTTCACAAGCAATGAAGTCACAACAACTTGCTACTGGGGTTCCTCAAGGCTCAGTACTTGGACCACTTCTCTTCTCTGTCTACATGACGTCATTAGGATCTGTCATTCAGAAGCATGGCTTTTCTTATCACTGCTTCGCTGATGACACTTAACTCTACTTCTCATTCCAACCAGATGACCCGACGGTAGCTGATCACATTGCAGCCTGTCTGAGTGACATTTCTAGCTGGATGAATGACCATCACCTTCAGCTTAACCTTACAAAGACAGAACTCCTGGTGGTTTCAGCTGACCCATCGTTTCATCACAACTCCTCTATACAGCTGGGTTCGTCAACCATTACTCCTTCCAGGACAGCCAGAAACCTAGGAGTTGTGATGGATCATCAGTTAAGCTTCACAGACCATATTGCTACAACGAACCGGTCCTGCAGGTTTGCTCCTCGCTCCTTTGATGCTGAGGAATGTCCTGCTCAGCACAATGTTCTCAAAACACCTTTGACCCTTCATGACCTCTGCAGAAACACACACACACACACACACACCTGTGAGCTGATGATTCTCTGTGCAGAGCGCTCAATGTTTGCAGGCAGGCCGAAGAAACTGGGTCTGTCGTCTTCAGGAAGAGCGTCCACCAATGCACGATAATCCTACACACACACACACACACACACACACAGAGAGGAGAGACTTTAATCCACTAGAGTAAAGGACAGTGGGTAGTATCAGTCAAACTTATGAACTATACAGCACAGAGAGAAGTCTGTATGCGATCACTAACCGCTATGCTGCAGGAGTTGGGCAGGGTTATCTGAGCCGGGAAAGTGTGTGTTTTCTTGACACGTGAGTGTGTGTGTGACTGTGAGAGGAGCTGAGCGTTAAAGAACTGCTGTAGGTACGAGCGAAGGACTCGCAGGTCACACACATTATCGATGCGTCCGCCGTAGATGGCGTTTTCCAAGAGACCATGCACAAATTCCCACTGAAACGCCTTCCCACCTGAAAAATAAATACTATAACACAATCTCAAACCAAAACATGTAAATGCATGGAAATATAAAAACATCCAAACCCTCAGATGATGAGTGCTTGTAGATTACATAGAGATAAACACACACACACACACACCTTCAAATAGACTGTCAATGATCTCATAGCCGGCTCTCAGGTCTGACAGAGAGAACTCGTAGAACTTCGTCCAACCCTGTGCAACACAAACACATCCTCATCATCCTCAGTTTAACTCAACTTCATACCCTGAGCTTGTGAAATAGATACTCAGACTCAAAGTCTCATAATCGTGACTGAATACGGAGTCGTTTATCTAAAGCTTGACATGAATTTCCATGGATGCCGTGAAGTCATTCATCTTTTCTTTCCCAGTCTTTTCACAACAGGAATTATTTAATACAAGCAAATGTTTAAAAGGAAACCTTTTTAAAAACCTGACAAATCTGATCATTTAAAAGCTACCGATATTAAAAGTACTGGTACTTTGGTATTAAGTTAATAATAAGTATTACACATATTATTATCTTTCAACTATATATATATATATATATTTTTATTTTTTTTTGGGGGGGGGGTTATTTTTGGGGGGAATTTATATATTTTTTGAAAAAACATTTTTGGAAACATAAAAATAATATATATGTATATGTATATGTATTATAATTACACATTTATTCTATAATTATATATAATAAAAATATATAATTATAGAATAAATGTGTAATTATAATAGTATACAAATAAAAATTATAATTTATGAATAATGCATATATTTTATTTTATAATTTAATTTTAATATTTAATTTGATATACTTGATTTATTATATCTAATTTACTACATAAATAATATTATGTAATAATTAAAATAATAAATTATAATATTTCTACACATTTTATAAATGCTGAAAATAAAACCATGTTTTCCAATAATGGCTGTCCAATAAAGGCACACGGTCGACTCTTCTGTGGCGTTTCATTCTCCACAAACACTGTTAGCCAACATCTCTTCTTTGCTACTCTATCTTTATGATGCAAATGACCTCTGCTAAACACCTGACCTCTATGTACAGTTCATAATCACATCAAGTCACGGAGTACTGAGTAAGTTTAATGTTGCGGTGCCTATGTGACGTCACAATCATAAAAATAAGACCATTTTATGGCATCAATTTAACATCCTGCTTCTTTCACAGAACCCTTTTAAGAGACGCCATGAATTCGTTTTCTCCTACGCAGCTCATTCGACTTTAGGAGAGAGAGACAGATGAACTGAGCGAGAGACATTACACAAAAGCTTCAGTTAATGAAATGGAGTTCTTCGAAGGCCTGACGCGCAGTAGTCCGAATTAATTGGCCAAACAGATCCAAGAGTTCCTGTCTGAACTCCAGTAATCATGTGACTGGTGTGTGTACCTGTGGAATATAGTTGCGTCTCTCCTGACAGACGGCGTGGAACCAGGCCAGACATAAGAGCGACTGAGCTCGAGTCAGGTGACCGCCTTTACTGATCTGCTCCGCGCTCCAGGACTCATACGTCCGCTTCAGGTTCTTCTTGAGGCCTGGAGGAGCCTGAACACACACACACACACACACACGTATGTTATCATTAATGGATGTGCAGGCTGCGATTAATCTATGTTGACCATCCGATTCAATTCGATTTGATATAAACACTTAATGTCTTTGCACTTAATGTTACAAGCTGCTTCATTGACCTCTTACTGGAGTTGAAACACTGTTTTTTGATTACAGGAGACATGAATCATTTCAGTACGTTTCTTTTAGCACCTTCTGACGTTCTTTCATGTTTATTCGGTGCTATAACTAGTAGTAAAGAGGGAGATCGGTTCATGGCCACAGTGATCTGTTACACCACATTAAAGAGGGGCTCTGCAGGCTGTATGCTTTTTAGGACCTTATTAAGACCAGCTAAAGAAAATGAAAGAACACATTGTTGACTCTAAATGCAAACGTCTACAATGAGGATCCAGCTTCCAACCAGAGTTATATTTAGATTATAGATTTTAGGACCATTTTGAATGAGTTTTTTATTTGTATGTTGTCTGTTTTCATTTTAATTTTAGTTCAAATAGAAGTGTTTTTGTCAAGTTTTATTCGTTTTGGTTTACGTGTTAAAAACTGAATAAATACTGAATAAAATGCGTTAACTTTTTCATTTCTTCATTATAAGTTGAAGTTTATTATATCTTTATTCAAGTTACTCTATTTATGAGGTTTTAGTTTTAGTTTTCTATTTCTTAATATCTTCCTCTTGCATCTCAAGTGTATGTATCTTGATATTCAGATATTATTTGTATTGGAGAGCAAGACAAAAATTGTTTTTTTTGTTTGTTTTTTTGCAGTGCATGCAACATTTAATACCATCTGAAGACTTTCTGCTCTGATTTAAGATGTTTTTAAGGCCTGGAAGGACAAATTAAGATTGTTAAGACCTTTTAAGGCCCCCATAAACGTTTTTTGATTAACGACTCTGTTTGATATCAAAAGTAATCAGTGCAAACCCTAATTGTGATAACTGAATAAGAAGCATGCTAAAAATTATGTTTAATGAAG
Source organism: Carassius auratus (assembly GCF_003368295.1). Classification (NCBI taxonomy): domain Eukaryota; kingdom Metazoa; phylum Chordata; class Actinopteri; order Cypriniformes; family Cyprinidae; genus Carassius; species Carassius auratus. The sequence goes on along the minus strand of NW_020528026.1, from coordinate 45,747 downwards.
TTTGTTGATGCAGCATTTGAAAACAGGCAGAGATTAAAAGTTTAGTCTTAGGATTTAAGAATCAATATCGGTTCATTAACAAGAGAAAATATTACATTTGACCTGCACTGACCTCATAGGTGACCTTCAGGCTGGACTGGAGCAGTATGGGAGTGAACTTTGCATGAACTTCAGCAGTCAACCAGACTCTGAAACCGGCTTTGGGCTTCATACTGTTGAGCTCCTGCACACACACACACACACACACACACACATTAGATGTCTCACTGCAATGATTTAAATAGACAAATGCAAAGCATCAAACCAATAACAATCTCTCCTGTGTGTGCGTGCATGTGTTTCATTCTCTCACAGCCTCAACCCATTACAGATCTGCAGCACTACACAACACACACACACACACTTACATTTTGAGAATGAGCTGACAAATAAAAACCAAAAGCAATTAAAGTATCTGCAAGTAATCTTCCTCGCACAGATTCACCCTCACAACAAGAGTGATTTCAGCTCTAATTGAAGTGAAGAAGAGAGTTCAGACCTTCTCCAGCAGGGGGAGCCACGCTGTGACCAGGTGCAGGTTCTTCAAGCACAGCCATTCACCGGAGCGAACACACTCCCTGAGCGTCTGAAGAGCCACGTCTGCCTGACCCTGACCCATCGCCAGCTTTAGCCAAAAAAGATTCAGCAAATTAATCAAAAGTGACAGTGAAGACATTTATGATGTTTCAAAAGATTTCAAGTTCAACATTTTCAACATTGATAATAATCAGAAATGTTTCTTGAGCAGTAAATCATCATATCAGAATGATTTCTGAAGATCATGTGACACTGAAGACTGGAGGAATAAATAATAGATAACATATGTTTTTTATTTGTTTGGTTTCAGAGCAGAAGAGATTTCTTTCAAAGTAATTTAAAAATCTTACCGATCCCATATTTTGGAAAAAGATTTCATTTTTAGATTTTACAGTTTAATTTTATTTAAAGTTTTAGTAATTTTGAAGCTTTTGTTATTTTTATTATATTTTACTGTCTACATTTTTTTTTTTTTTGCTCTCATTTTATTTATTTCAGTTATTTTAGTACTTCAATTTTAAATTATGTATATATATAATTTTTCCAGTTAATGTTTATTTTAATGTTTTTTTTATTAAAAAAAAAATCATGGTTTTAGTTATAGTTCACAATAATAATCCCTGTAGTGTAATATTTCTGACCATCTGCATGGGGGTTGTGTGTGTGTGTGTGTGTGTGTGTGAGCGTGAGTGTGTGTGTGTGTGTGTGCGAGAGTGTGTGTGTGTGTGTGAGCGTGTCAGACCTCATGGTAGTTTTCTCTCCCCACGATCTGACTGGCGAGTTCCAGGAGCTCCTGAGATGGATCCGCTCCGGCAGAGATGATCAGAAGGACAGGCTCAGACTCCAGAGTCTCTTCATACAGACGCTTCAGATTCAGCGGAGGAGGAGACAGTTCCCTCATCCCTACACACACACACACACACACACACACACGTTAGACAGGCATGTTGTCCTCTGCGTATCCCAGGTACAGACAGGTACAGGAGCACTTCATTGATTCTGTGTGGGAGACTGATTTGCATTATCAGATGACACTGCACACAGAAGATGATATTCTGGTGTATTTTCTGTATTTGGTGAGATCCAGCCCTTCTCTTCACACGACCGGGAGCTTCTGCAGGGTTTCCACAAGAACAATTATCCAGATCATTTATTTATTCAGCACATTTCACACACACCGGTGAGTCAAAGTGTTTTAAAGGGCCACCATAAAGAGAACAAAAACAGTAAAAAACATACAAAGAATAGATTTTTTTTTAAATCATGTAAAAAATGATGAATAAAATAATAAATAAGCTTTTTTAATAAAAATTAATTAAATTTATTTCTATTAGTAAATAATTAAATTCATTATTTTATTCTTTTAACACATCAATGTTGTCATTGTTAATAAAAACTGAAACTATAGAAATTATTTTTGGTAACTGAAACAAAGCTGAAATAAAATAAAGTTTTTATTTTAAAACAGCTGTTTTCTATGTGTATATATAGTACAATATTATTTATTGCAGTGATCAAATCTGTATTTTCAGCATCATTCCTCCAGTCTTCAGTGTCACATGATCTTCAGAAATCATTCTGATATGATGATTTACTGCTCAAGAAACATTTCTGATTATTATCAATGTTGAAAACAGCTGTACTGCTTCATATATCTGTGAAAACCATGATGCGCAAAATTTTTCAAGATTCACAGATGAATAAAAAGTTCAGCAGCATTTATTTGAAACAAAAAATATTTAGTAACATTATAAATGGCTTTACCTTCACTTTTGAACAATTTAATGCGTCCTTGATGAATAATAAAAAAAAAAACATTGACCAATAGTGCATATTAACATGTTTTCACAAACTGATGTACAAAAATATTTTCCTGTTCTCATTTTGACTCATAATTTGTATTTACAGGTGCTCCAGTGAAAAGGCAGTTAATGAAGTCTGGCATCTTGACCGCGGTCAGCTTCATCAAAGCGAGACCACAGAGACTCAGTGAGTAGATGAGCACCGATCGCATAACAGTTCAAAATATAACGCAGACTATCCATCCTCATTTCGTTCTTGTCCTCCTCCTCTCTTCCTCCACTTAAATCAAAAGTGTTTGGAAAAATGAATTACAGTGTACACTGCAAACGTTAGTCACAGACTAACCCATGGTTCGCCCTTGGAATAAATGTCTTGCATATTAAACCACAGTCGCTGGTAAACAAGCCATTTTATTTGCTAATTAGGCAATTAATTTTATTGAATGTGGCTGCGGAAGTGCTGGTGTTGGCAAAACTGCTGTATTATCAGTAATGACATCCGTCCGCTAACACGTGTGTGTGTGTGTGTGTGTGTGGTCGCTGTCTGGTATTACCCAAAGCTTGAGATGCAAAGGCAGCCATCGCACTCTGTAAGCGATCCGGCCGTAACGCCTGAACCACCAAAACCTGAGAAAGAGACAGAAATAAAGAGTCAGCACTCTGAGAGCACTCTGATTGGTGCAGACTGTTGATTGACAGCTCACCTGCTGAAAGAGTGAGATCTTCTTGGCAATGGGGGGCGGGATTTCCTGTTCGCAGCAGGAACTGTGCGAGAACGTGAGCCACAGGTCTGAGTCGTTCAGACAGAGAGACTGATACAGCACTGGAAATGTGCTCTGGAGACAGAGAAACGACTGGTTAACAGACTAGAGACAGACTAATGATCATTTACATTCACATTTATGCATTTGGCAGACAATATATCCCAGAGTGACTTGCACTGCATTCAAGCTACACATTTTATATTTGCTCAGTTCTTGATTCAGGAAAGCCCTGGTTCGACTAGTTGATAAAGTCAAACGTCTGGCTCAGTTTGATTAGCTAGGGCACAAAGAAACCCATTTTATTAGTATTTTATGTTTTTTTGGGGGGGTTAAATTTTTCTGGATTCTGTTTCACTGGTTTAAATAAATAAATAAATTAGTTTTTTATTTACAGTTAAACAATAAATAAGTTTTTTTTATTCCATTTTCATAATTTTCAGTTTATTGATGTATTTTTCTGGGATTTAAATTTATTTAGTGCAAAAAAAAAAAAAAAAATAATAATAATAATAATAATAATAATAAAATAAAAAATAAATATTTTTAATTTTTAAATTAAACTTTTTAAATAACAATCTATTAAAGGTTTAACAAGGGCCCTGTTTTTATTTATTTATTTATTTATTTTTAGGAAAGGCTTATGTTTTTTTTTCTTGATTTATGATTATAATAATAATATTATAACACTTATATTTGACCAAAAATGGTGGCCATCATATGAATGTTAAAAAACAATTATACATTATAAGCATATCATGTGAAAACTACATATTATAAATTCACATTAATAATTTAATTAATATTTAAAGTTGTAACTTACTGTATTTTTGAATGTTTATTTATTATATATATATATATATATATATATATACATAAAATGTATTAAATATAATACATTATACAAATTAGTTTATTCATTTATTATTATTATTGTTGTTCCTTTGAGAAGTACATTTCTTCTACACAACAGTAATATATTTCTGTCACAATTTCTTCATGTTGAACTGAACTTTTATTTTGGCGGGTTGTCCTGAACTTTCTGCCCTGAGTTTCTGTGTTTTTATGAAATGAAGATAGCTTTTCTCAAATGAAATTGTGAAATGCTGGTGAAGTGACTCTTAGAGCAGATCTGGGTTTATTCATCAAATCCACATTATTATTCTGCAATTCAAAAGGACCTTATTACCTTGAGCAGAGCCACGGCTATCAGCCTCTCCTGATCAATCCAAGATGGAAACTGTTCTCGCAGAGACTTCTGGGAGTCCTGAAGAAAGACAGAGAAAATTTCTACAACTGAAGAGAAGAAATGCATGTTATTTTAAGGAGAAAAGAATAAAGACATTCATACTGTCTTGCGAATCATGTCTCCAACGATCAGACCAGTGAACACGTCCCATTCCTGCATGAGACACAAACAAACACCAGTGATTTGGGTTCATTATGCTTTACTGGCAGAACTAATAACGCCACATTTGTCTTGTCAGAGCCACTGGGGCAGCTGTAGACGACCTGAAATAGAAACGTCATCATTCATTCAGGATTGGTCATGAGAGTTTAGCGCTCACACACACTTACATTCTCCTGGAAGAGTTCTGGGTTCATTCCCTTTACAAAGTGCAGCGCAAACATCAACTGATCCGCCTGTAAATACACACACAGATCCATCATTTTAGATGAGAACAGCACTAGCAAAGCAGAGATGACGGGTCGATTCCCAAGGAATGCATGAACTCAGAAAACGTGTAGCTTGAATGCAATGCAATGAATGCAATGCAAATCATTTGCCAAATGCATGAATGAATGAATATGACACAGTGCCAGTGCTGGAAGCTCGTTCATGCTTTGCTCTAAGGAAAAGCAGGTTCTTTGTTGGAAATATGGGTCTGCTTAACATGTAAAACAACAGCTCAATCTGGTTAGACCGACACGAAACAAAACTAGATCACTGTCGCTAAAATCACTGAAGCTCTCTCAGTGCACAAACATTAATTTTTACTGTGCTACATTGACTCAAACTTCAAATAAACTGATTTCATTTACAAATATCATATGATAGCCATGCATTTAATTTATCACACCTTTGATTTTAAAATGTGTTGTGACACAAATGTGTTGTGACACAAAGACTAAAGTCTTAGACAGGAAAAATAAATTGGAGCCCTTTGGGCTTGAGCCCTAACTATAGCTGCAAGCGGCAATGGCAGGCACAAGCCATCAGTGCAAACGCCATCCCAAAAAATCAGAAAAACTGCCCAGAGAGCACATGCATTTACAGTTCACCACTGGCAGGCTAGTTTAAAGGTATTTGGCAATTAAAGAGTTTCGTCAAGTTTAAGTTATTTAGGAGTTGTCAGTGGTTTATAAGATTATTAAGAAAGTTTAAGTAAATGATTAGTAAACTATTTAAATATACATATATAAATCTGGATGTGACAAAATATGATGAATGATGCAGGGATAATGATGACGAAATTAACATCCAAAGCTAGCAAATGAAGCAACCCTAAAAAAAAAAAATGCTTTCCAAACACCCTTTTTTTAATAGATAATTTTAGAAAATTAAAGTGTAGTGTTATACAAAACTTTTAGCAATTTCTATGTAGCATTATAGTGTTTATTTAATGTTTTAAATTAGCTTTTATTTTTATATTTTAATTTAAATTTTGTGTCACTTTCATTATTTTGTATTATATTACTATATTATTATATTTTATTTAAATGTATTACTTTAAACGGTTTATATTTTTTATATTTTATGTTTTCAATTTTATATTATTATTTTTAATAAATAAATAAAAAATGATAGAAGCTGTATGGTTTTATGTGGACAGAGTCATTGCTATGGGAACATGAAAAAGGGCTCTGATTGGTGCTGGGGTTTTTAGGTGGGCGGTGGCATCTCTGTGGCAATCTAATGAGAGCTTCAGAGTGTGTTACCTTAAAAAGTGAGCGGCAGATATACTCGTACACCATGTTCTTCAGACGGCTCTCCAGCGTGGAGATCCTGACATCGGTGCTCTCGCTTCCCTGCATCACACACACACACACAGTCAGCTTCACTAATTCCTTATTTTGTCATTGTGTGATGAGTGTGTGTCTCCACGTCACCTGTTCGGTCTGCAGCGCTCTGTGAAAGAGTCGCAGGAACGAGGCCAGACTGAATCGGTACATGTTATTAATCTTGGACAGATCCGTGATCACAAAGTACATCTTGCTGGCCGTCTCGGCTAGCGGCAGGTACGCGTCTCGTTCCTACAGACACACGGAGAGACTGATGTTACACCTGCTGTTTCAGTCACCCCTGGTATCTTGTTCACAATCGCTCTGTTTCCCAGCATCACCTGGTCGAGTGACGTCTGCAGGCGATGCGATTCAGTCAGAGATCGCTGGATCAGAGCGCTGCTGGCTTTAGTCTGGTTCAGAGACTCAATCAGCTCCTTGTTCTCCAGGATATTCCCTTGAGCGGTCGCTAAAGTCTACACAAACACACAAAACACAGTATATAGAGAAAAAGAGGCATAACAGAGCATTGTGGGATTGGTGCCTGAGTACCTCCAGCAGAGACTCCTCCAGCTGAGCGAGCTGGATCTTCTTCTCCTCTTCCTGCTGCAGGAGCTTGGTTTTTTGGCTCTCCAGCTCTGGTTTCTCCTGCTGGATGGTCAACGCTAGCAGCTGAACACACACACGTGATAATGATGAGCTTTGTGGAGTCAGAGCAGTGATGAGTGTGTGTGTGTGTGTGTGTGTGTGTTACCTGTCCTCGAAGTCCTGCTCTAGTGGTGGTGAAGTTGACCTCTGTGATGACGGACTTTGCGTCCGGTGGGATGAAGGGACTGGGGTTACGGGTCGCCAGAAACAGACGGAAATCCTCGTTATAGTCGATGACTTTGTCTCCGATCTGTACCACGTATCTCGGCCCTGACACACACACAGACACACACACAAACACACACACACACAAAAAATAAATCAGGTTCAGAATGAAATACTAGAGTACTGCTAACTGAAGAATAGTACACTACATTTTATTGGAAAATAATTTTATTACATTATATGAATAATTCAATGAATGGCAGCCAGCTATCATTTGAAAAAATATAAATTAAAATATAAAAATAAAAAATAAAAAAAACAGCTAATCAGAACACTATCGTTCAAAAGTTTGGGGTCAGTATCTTTTTGTTTTTAAGAAACTAATACTTTCATTTAGAAAATATGCATTCAATTGATTTAAAGTGTAGATATTTGAAATGTTACAAAATATTAAAATGAAATAAAATAAAATAAAATAAAATAAAATAAAATAAGAACATTATCATTCAAGAGTTTGGGGTCAGCATGATTTTAAAAAAAAAAATTAATATTTGTATTTAGCAAGGATACATGAAATTGAGCAAAACTGACGATAAAGACATGCAAAAGACTTCTAATCTTAATTTTGCAGTAGGATTGTATAATAAATTGAGGAGATGTTAGGATAAAAAAAGCAGTTGAAATTGCTTTTGAATTGCACTACAATAGAAAGACAAGCTGAGTGCACTGCATTGTGTTTTTAACAGAAACTAAAACGACTGAAAATAATTTTCAAGTAACGGGAGATAAAGCTCAAATAACATTAAATATAAATATTAGATGAAAAAGAGTTTAAGCTGGAGTACTAAAAACAATAAAGAATAAGGCTAAAAAATTACATAACTAGATTAAAAAAATTACTATAATGAAAACTAAAAATATATAAATCAAAGCTTTTCAAAATATGAATACGTATTATAACAGTATAAAAATAACACCAAAATAACACAGATTCTACGCAAACCTTAAATCCCAAAACATACTGCAGAAATGAGCAGTGAGGGGAAAAAATAACCATTAATGAACGCAGCCCAGATGTGTGTTTAAGAGGAGGATGTGTGGGGTTGCCAGATTGGATGCTACAGAACACAACACTGTGTGTGTGTGTGTGTGTGTGTGTGTGTGTGTGTCGTCCCTTCTGTATGTCTGCAATGCAGCAGTCTGAGCACACACTTTATTTTCCTTTTCTCTTTCTCTCCTCATCCAAGCACTGAAAAGCTCTTAGTTTATCTGCCTCCCGCCGGTCCCTTATTCACTCAGAAGTATCTGCTCCACACACACACACACACACACACACACACACACACACACACACAGCAGCATATGGAGGAGGCTTCAGAGATGCCCACGGGTCTTATTTCATACACACAGCTGGGACAGGAGGTGTGTGTGTGTGTGTGTGTGTCTGTGTGTGTGTGTCTGTTTCCTAAAGGAGCATCTAAGATTTATACGCAACCTAATAATCTGTTCATCATGTAAACACCTCAAATCAATCCGACAGAACTCAATCCAAATGAAGGGATGGTGGAGATACTAAATAATCTGTTAAATGGCAAACTATTATATTATATTTCATTATTAGATATGAAGTGTACTCACCCTGTGCGATGAGATCTCGCCGCAGCAGCGGGTACAGGACGGGTTCAACACCGTCCATCTCCTGAATGACCAGAGTCTTACCGAAGCGCACGGCTAACTCCAACACCGTCATGAAGTTAGCATCCTGAGACAGAGAAGCAGATCAACACAGACATGTGTGGCTTCAGGGGCTCTGATGTGACACCACATAAAATAACATGAAAATAGATGTTAAAAATGATTACAAAAAAAAAAAAGTTTATTTTAGATTATTAACTACATTTTGCTAAAAACAAAATACAAATAAAAACGTCTTAATATTTGCCGAAACAATAGCAAAATGAGTTGGAAACTGAAATTGAAACTTGCACATGAAACTGAAATTTGGAATTGAATAGGGAGTGCATTGCATTGTGGGATATAGTACTGCAGTCCTAACATGTTCTTACCTGTTGGTTTATGACCTCCAGACGATGCGCTTTCAGATGCGTTCGCAACCACTCTGTCGCACGAGAGGACGGATCGATCAAGAACGGACAAGAAGCACTCTAGAGAAGATTATATGTTCATTAATCATGAGATAAATCACAAAGAGTGACAGTATACCTCTCCTAAAACCAGACCAGGAACCTGTCAGGAACATGTCTAGACCATATTCAACCCAAACGATGAGAAACTGGAGGGAAAAAGCATTCGGCGTAAAAATAATGTCAGAATTTCTTTGTCATTTGTTATGTGCAGACGTGTTCCTGGCAGCTTTCGTCAGATTCTATTTCCTGTTCTTTTATTTCACCTGTTCTCTTAGCAACATCACAGAGGGTCACCATAGAAACCAGACACCTTAAGAATGCTAATTATACACCTCTCACACACACACACGTCAAAGGGTTCAGTCAGTTCAGATGAGATCATACATGCCAAAAATCTGCTATATTCCACATAAACAATGGTGATGTTAATAAGACGTTCACAGCAACACTTTTATTCAAGGCCTGTTCACACAAGGTCAGGTTTTGCTATATAAACTCATATGACAAGATGTTTTATTTCTGCTTTAAAGATAAAAATGTTCCTATTTATTTTTTTAAAGCATGTTATTGGTCTTGTGTGGATTGATTTTTGATTAGCTTACTGGATCGTATTTGACGCAAATTTCTAAAGCCTCTACATGATCAGCAAGATCGAACTCAAACTGCATGTCTTCTGTCGCCTGATTGATAGTTTAGAGTTTTTAATCCAGTCAAAGCTCTTTTAGTCTAATTGTGCAGTATATATTTGTTTCAGGTCTTGTCTGATTGTGATCAAGTAAAGGTCAGAATAAGGTCAGTAATATCTCCAGATGAACTCCTACTGGACTGAAGCAGCTCAGCTTTACTTGATTCTCCATCAATCATGTTTTAGAGTCTCAAATCTGATCCTCAGGATCTTTTGAGGAGCATTTGTTTCCAGAAGCTTTACTTTCACTGTTCCTCAGTGGAGGAATGATCTTCACAAATGCCCCAGAACATCTCACATCTTCTGAGGAGATTTTATTTCTTCAGCTCTCAATCACTGTGTTATATGATCTGATCATTTACATCTCATCTCATTAATGGAGATATAGAGCATAGACTGATCTTTAGATCATCTTATGTCATAGATCAACATTTTAGGGTATTTTTTCCTTCATATTCTCACTACATCTGACTACATGAGCCATAAACGCATGACGTATCAAATATACATGTGTGACATAGTTATGATGTGAACAGGCCTCCAGGGTTTGGGTGGGTTAAAGCAGAGCTAGGACTAGTTGATATTACAGTATAGTATAGTATAGTATAGTATACCATAGTACAGCCTAGTATCGTACATTACAGTACAGTACAGTACAGTACAGTGTAGTACAGTACAGTAAAGTAAAGTATACCATAGTATAGTATAGTATAGTACAGTATAAGATAGTATAGTATACCATAGTAGAGTATAGTACAGTACAGTATAGTATACCATAGTACAGTATAGTATAGTACAGTATAAGATAGTATAGTATAGTATACCATAGTATAGTATAGTATAGTATAGTACAGTATAAGATAGTATAGTATAGTATACCATAGTAGAGTATAGTACAGTACAGTATAGTATACCATAGTAGAGTATAGTACAGTACAGTATAAGATAGTATAGTATAGTATACCATAGTATAGTATAGTATAGTATAGTATAGTATAGTACAGTAGAAGATAGTATAGTATACCATAGTATAGTATAGTATACCATAGTATAGTACAGTATAGTACAGGATAAGATAGTATAGTATACCATAGTATAGTATAGTATACCAAAGTATAATATAGTACAGTACAGTATACCATAGTATAGTATAGTACAGTATAGTACAGTATAAGATAGTATAGTATACCATAGTATAGTATAGTATAGTACAGTATACCATAGTATAGTGTAGTACAGTATAGTTTTCCATAGTACAGTATAGTATAGAAAACTATACCATAGTATAGTACAGTACAGTAAATCATAGTATAGTACACTATAGTATACCATAGTATAGTATAGTATAGTATAGTATAGTATAGTATAGAAAAGTATGGGAAGTGAAAACTTCTAAGTAAACATCCATGTGTGTGATCTTAATCTTACCCGTGATCTGTTTTCATTAATCTGATGTCAGCATGAGGACAGACAGATGAATGAGTGAATGCTGGGAACACTGAAGAACAGAGCGGTGTGTGTGTGTGTGTGTTACCTGCAGGATGACCAGAGCGTTCTCCATCGACAGGTCGTCAGACGGCAAGCCTTCACTCTTCCAGATCAGCTGCTCGCTCTCAGAACACAGGAACTGACGCAGATCGAACTCTGCCAATCAGAGAACACAGCTGTTAAAGCCTTGGCCAATCAGAGGAAGAGTTCAAAATCATGGCAAACATATTCAAACAAGTTTTCAAAGTCACATGCTGTAGTGTTGTTATTGTTGACTAAAACTAATATTAAATAGATTACTTTTTTTGCCATTGAAATACAGGTGAAATAAAATAAAATATATTAGACAAAAATGTTCAACTTAAATTTTTTTAACAAAATTTATATTTTATTATTAACAAATACACCAATTTATTTTTTTTGGGTAATTAAAAATAAAGGTGAAATAAAATTCAAATATCAGATGAAAAACATAATTTTTAATTATTAATTATTTAAATTTTTTAATTAATTACTTATTTTATTTCAGTTAGGTGAAGTTTTTTTTTGTTTGTTTTATAGTACAAAACCTACTAAAACTGAACTGAACTGAAAATAAATATAAGTTAAAAAAAATACATAATATCTGGAAATATAAAATTAACAGCTAAATATCTTACATATATATAATTGATAAATACTATAATATAAATAATACTAAAAAACAATTCCCTGATTGGTCAAACGGAAATGTGGGAAAGATTTCTGTCTGCATGTTAACGCTGTTGTGTGTCATTTTTTTGACGTGTCAACTTCTGTCCAATGACCTGAGTTTGTGGGCGGGACTATCTGTTTGACTGACATGTGACAGCACAGGTGTGCTGAGTGTGCTGAGTTTATGAGTGTGTGTGTGTGTGTGTCTGCATGTGTATGTGTGTGAGTGTGTGAGCATCTGTGCGTGTGTGTGTGTGCACGTGTGTGTGTGTGTGTGTGGGTGTGTTACTCTGTAGTCCTGAGCTGCTCATCCAGTGGTCGAGGCTGCTGCGCCGCTGGTCTTCAGGAGCGGCAGGAAGATACGTGATGAAAGCAGCAGACAGTTGAGCTCTCTTAGGAAGAGTGTCCAGCTCCTCACTGATCTCATCCACCTACACACACACACACACACACGACAGACACTTGTGCTCTAAAGAGATTCTCTGGCTGCATGTGTCTTCAGACATGAGCGCATGAGATGTAATAACAGCAGGAAGCAGATAGAGGGAGAGATACATATACAGCACACTCTCTCTCTCACACACACACACCTGTGCGATCCAGCGTGTGTGTTCTCCGTCCAGCTGCTGCAGGAGCTTCTCGGCTGCGCTGATGGTCTCTTGTGCTCTGCTCACCTCTGACTCCAGTTTAGCCGCTTCAGTCGTACGACACTGAAACCTGGACGAGACGTGGTACACACACTCAGAACCTAGTGAGCTGCCTACCTAGACAGCATTTAAGGCATCTAGGACACACCCACAGTGTGAATGTCTTCCAAAGGCAGTATCATATGCATCAGTTGTGAAGAACGCAATCCCAGAATGCACCAGGGTTATTATCACTAATTCAACTATAATAGAATAAACATTAACACCACAAAAAAAAAAAAACATTAATAAAATTAAATTCATCTTATTTTATTTTAAATCTTATTTAGTGGCCAAGGTAACATTTCTCACTTTTTTTTGGTTTAATTAAAATAACTAAAGCTAAATAAACTAAGAATAAAAGATATATATATATATATATATATATATATATATATATATATATATATATATATATATTACTTCAAATTAAAGTGCAAAAATATAAAAAATACAATCTAATTCAGAATATTATTTAAAAAAAAACTGTTCAACCAAATTTGATTAATTCATTATGAAAGTTTCAATAAAAGTGATTTAAACTAAATCAAACGATTAAAATAAAATAATTGAATTAATAAAAAACACGTTAATCGTGAACAAAATGGATAAATTCTGTTCTAAAAGTTTTAATCACTAGTAGTCTTAAACTAAATCAAATAAAACAATAAAAAGAAACTAAAACAAAAATGCTAAAATTATAATTTAAATGTTTCAATTGAAAGTTTCAATAGGAGTAGTCTTTATTAAAATAAATACAATTATACAAATAATCTATAATCTTAGTAATATAATTAAAAGTGTATTATTTTGTGTGCATGAAATACTTGCACGCTTATTAAAAGACTGTGTTCTAGTTTAGCCGAATGCTAATATCAAGCGTCTTACTTCTCCTTCAGCTCCAGGACTTTCTCTCCGACAGAGTTCAGCTCTTTCTCCAGCCTGTTCTTCCGGTTCTCCGTCTTGCGCAGGTTTCTGGACAGAACACAGAGACCGAGTGTGAGAGAGCGTCTGAGTGTGAGCAGAGCTTAGCTGAAGTGTGCACTGACTCCATCAGTCCTGCGTGCTCCGTCTCCAGCGGCTGGATCTTCTCCAGGACGTGTGAGTACTGGACGTTAGCCTTCACCCACGCAGCTAGAGGAGCGGCGGCTGCACTCGCACGCTTGGCGTTCTGCAGTACCACAATCACATTAGATGAGCGTTCACCGTAAAGTGATGCCAGTTTGAGTGTTAGTTGAAAAAACCTTTCTGAAGAGCGTCATTTATGACTGCACGGCATGAATATATATATATGTGTGTGTGTGTGTGACCCTGGAGCACAAAACCAGTCGTAAGGTCAATTTTTCAAAATTGAGATTTATGCATCAGCTGAAAGCTGAATTAATTTTTTTTTAGTTAGGATCGGACAATATTTGTCTAAAATACCACTATTTGAAGGGTGTGAAAAAAATCTAAATGTTGAGAAAATCGTCTTTAAAGTTGTTCAAATTAAGTTCTTAGCAATGCATATCACTAATCAAAAAATAAGTTTTGATATATTTACAGTAGGGAATTTACAAAATATCTTCATGGAGCATGATCTTTACTTAAAATCCTAATCATTTTTGGCATCAAAGAAAAATCTATAATTTTGACCCATACAATGTATTTTTGGCTATTGCTACAAATACACCCCAGAGACCTAAGACTGCTTTTCTGCTCCAGGGTCACAAATGTATATATAATACAAGCATGCATTATGTAATAAATTCAAAATTGCATTTTTTTAGTGAAATTTTCAGTATAAATTAGGTCTGTATGTCCAATGTGAAACAGAGTTTTGTATCGTGTGTGTGTGTGTGTGTGTCTGACCTTGGGGTCGAAGGATGCCTTGTTTCTATGCAGCAGCTCCTCGACGCTCTGTCGTATCTCGTGACTGATACTGCGCACATCAAACGTGGCGATGTCTTCCCTCACTCCTCGCTTGGCTAAGAAACTGCCGTTCACAAACACACCATCAGCTCTTCAATTATTCAACTAATTTAATGTTTTTAACCGAAAGCAAATGACCTAACGTCTCCACACGGCTATTTGCAATGAAAATGCACTAAACTAAAAGCATTAATTAGTCTAGAATGAGACTGGATTCAATTAGCCTGAAGAGTGTGAAGGTGTGATAAGAGATATGAGCGTTTAATTTCCCGGGAAGAGATAAACACCATCAATAAAGGCAGAATTCATTCGGTTACGGCCGTTAGAGGGGAATAGAAGTCTATCTCACCTCTTCATGCTGACCCAGGACGTGTCAAATATTCCCATGAGCCTCAGCACGCCCTCCAGGATGTCTCTGATGACGTCGGGCGGCATGCGCAGCGAGCGGATCTCAGACAGAGACTCTGGTTTGATGTTCCCCACCGCCTGCTTTGCCTCGTCCACCAGGGGCTGAGCACACACACACACACACACACACACACACACACGTTTAATGTGAGTTTTTAAGAACACCAGACTGTGTGTTCATATGATCAGGACTGCTGTTAGAAAATAATGAAACACAGATTAAATCAAAACATGGGGAAAAAATCTCAAACTGAAAATGAAATACACTTCATGACTTCCCTGATACATTTAATATTGTTAAAGATTTGTTTCAATTCTATCAATTCTATCAATGCACATAAAAAACTCAAATAAAATCAAAATATAATTAAAAACTAAAACTAACAGTGATATAGTCAACACCAATAAAGAATAAATTGCAAACTGAAAAATAGACAAATTTAATATGAATGCAAAATTTAAATACTATTAAATATAAAAAAATCCACAAAATCTATGTGATCATATTTATATAAAAATATATAATTTTATTTTATTTATAAATATAATTTTGGTTCAAATAATCAATATAAAATAATTTAAATAATTAATATTAATCATTACAATATTTAACAAATATTTTATATTAAATATTTAAAGAATATATTCTTTTAAATATTACTTATCAAAAGTATTTTTTTCCCTAAAAACAAAAAGTCTTAGTAATTTGTTTTGTTTTATAAGTCCTTTTTAAATATGTCTATACATTTTTTTTTAGTTTCAGTTTATTTAGTT
>NW_020528026.1:0-25000 GCF_003368295.1 Carassius auratus | reverse complement strand
TTTATCAGTTCATGCCTTGCCTGGGAACCGAACCCATGATTTTGCCGTTGTTAGTGTCATGCTTTACTCTATGAGCTAGAAGAATCATCTACTATATGCATAAACGTGAAAGTAAATTCTGAGGATTTAGTTCAGTAGTTCAGATGTTCTCGTGCCGATGGCTTCTTTCATTACTGTGTTTTTGGGGACAGTTTTGGGATGTGTTAGTGAAGTGTTCTGGTTTGATGAGTTCACCTGCGCTCAGGTCGTATCGCAGCAGATTCAGGACCCACTGTGTGAGCAAGCACGGGGTGAACAGATAATGACTGTAATCATCGACGGAGAATTTAGCCTTCACCTGAAACACAAACACACACCTGTCTAAACACACACTTACCGTGCTTTTGAAGAAATAAAAACATTACATTCATCAAAAGTGATAGTAAAGACATTTATAATGTTACAAAAACACTGATAATAATCAGAAATGTTTCTTGAGCAGTAATTTCTGAAGATTTCTGAAGATCATGTGACACTGAAGACTGGAGGAATGATGCTGAAAATACAGCGGAGCATCACAGAAATAAATTACAGTTTACAATGTATTCATATAAAACACTGTTATTTTAATAACAATTTTAACTGTATTATTGATTAAATAAATGCAACCTCGATGAGCAGAAAAGATTTCATTCAAAAATCTAATAACTGCATGCCTTTTACACGGACACTTTTAAATGACCAATCAGATCTGACCTGTTCGTACACCTGCACCAATGAGCCGGCGAGCTGGTGGATCTTCCCTGCAGAGCTCCAGGTCGGATCATTACCCAGAGTCCTTTGCAGCACGGGTTTCAGATATGCGCTGTAGATGGTCTGAAGCTGCTCTCTGTCTGGATAACTACAAGAGAGATGGATTAGTGTGTGTGTGTCTGTGTGTGTGTTAGAGAGTGAGTGAGTGAGTGAGTGAGTGAGTGTGTGTGTGTGTGTGTGTGTGTGAGTGAGTGAGTGAGTGTGTGTGTGTGAGAGTGAGTGAGTGAGTGAGTGTGTGTGTGTGAGAGTGAGTGAGTGAGTGAGTGAGTGAGTGAGTGAGTGTGTGTGTGTGTGTGTGTGTGTGTGTGTGTGTGTGTGTGTGTGAGTGAGTGAGTGAGTGTTTGTGTGTGTGTGTGTGTGTATGTGTGAGAGAGAGTGATTGAGTTAGTGTTTGTGTCTGTGCATATCTGTCTGTTTGTGTGTGTGTGTGTGTGTGTGTGTGAGTGAGTGAGTGAGTGAGTGAGTGAGTGTGTGTGTTTGTTTGTGTGTGTGTGTGTGTGTGTGAGAGAGTGAGTGAGTGTGTGTGTGTGTGTCTGTCTGTCTGTTTGTGTGTGTGTGTGTGTGTGCGCATGTGTGTGCGAGAGAGTGTGTGTGTCTGTGTGTGTGTGAAAGAGAGTGAGTGCATGAGAGAGTGTGTGTGTGTTTGTGTGTGTGTGCCTGTTTGTGTGTGTGTGTGTGTGTTTGTGTGTGTGTCTGTGTATGTCTGTCTGTGTGTGTGTGTGTGTGTGTGTGTGTTTGTGTCTGTGTGTGTGTCTGTGTATGTCTGTCTTTTTGTGTGTGTGTGTGTGTGTTTGTGTGTGTGTCTGTGTATGTCTGTCTTTTTGTGTGTGTGTGTGTGTGTGTTTGTGTGTGTGTTTGTTTATGTCTGTCTGTTTGTGTGTGCGTGTGTGTCTGTGTGTGTATGTGTGTGTGTGTGTGTGTGTGTGTGTCTGTGT
The DNA here is from genome assembly GCF_003368295.1 of Carassius auratus. Classification (NCBI taxonomy): domain Eukaryota; kingdom Metazoa; phylum Chordata; class Actinopteri; order Cypriniformes; family Cyprinidae; genus Carassius; species Carassius auratus. The sequence goes on along the minus strand of NW_020528026.1, from coordinate 23,273 downwards.
GTCTGTGTGTGTCTGTGTGTGCAAGAGAGTGAGTGCGTGAGAGAGTGTGTCTCTGTGTATGTCTGTCTGTTTTTGTGTGTGCGTGCATGTGTGTGTGTGTGTGTGAACATCAGTACTCACTCAATGGTGGAAATCCTCACGATGGAGGTGAAGCGTGACGTGAGTGTGTGCCGCCCCACAGCACCGCCTGCTGACATGGACGCCACGATCTGGATGTTCTCCAGTCCGACCCACTCCAGGTTCTCATCATAGAAGCCCTGATAGGTCAAGACCTGTGGGAGACGACTGTGAGGAACTGAAATGGCACAGACACCTTGACTTGCAGTGAAAAGAGTGTGTCATGTGACCTGCTGCAGGAAGGCGATCAGGTTGCTGGTGCCCCACTTGTCAGGTTTGGGCAGGTTGATGTCTTTGAGGTACAGCAGTAGCCTCTCGCAGTCTTTGGGCCGGTACACACGTCCCGTGTTGGAGCTGATGACCAGACAGGTGTGTGAGAGTTTCTGCAGGACGTGACGGGAGGACGTCTGAGCGCTGCAGTGCACCACAGCCACCTGTGTGGAGCGGAGCTGAGAGAAGGCACAGCGCAGGAGCATCCTGACACACACACACACACACACACACAGTCTCAATCATTCACATACTATTATAGCTTTCATCAATCTTTTGATTTTTAAATTTCCCCTTCAATTTTAGTAATTTTGTTATTTTTAGAACAATTTTACTCACTTTTTAAAAAAATGTATCTATATAGTTGTTGTTTTTCAGTTAATTTTTAGTTTTTTATTAAATCAAGTTCGACTACATTTTAATGAGAAATGCTGTCTTTTAAAGTTTACTTTTTTTTTTTTTTTAGTTAACGTCTGTTTTAAGTAAACCTAATTTTTTTTTATGGTTTTAGTTTTCGTTAAATATAATTTTGTGTGTGTGTACATTATTTTTTTTATCATAGTATAATACTCTTTATTCATATTTTGAATATTTTTCTTTTAATTTCCACTTTAATTTTAGTTAAAGTTTAAGCAATGACTAAAGTAGTTTGATGTTTTTGCCATATTCAACCGTTTTTTTCTTTTTTAATGTATATATAGTTTTTTACTCTTTAGTTTTTTCCAGTTTTAGTTTGAATTATTTTAGTACATCAAGTTTAAACTAAATGAAAATTTGACAGGAAAGATGTCGTGTGTTTATTTTTTATTTCATTTTATTACAAGTAAGTGTTTGTTGTATTTTTTATAATTTCAGTTTTAGTCAACTATAATAATCCTAAAATACCATTATGGCTTTTACACATTTTTTATTCATTTTTTTGTGCTTTTATAATCTTATAACTTTTTTATATTATTATTTTGTTTACATTTTACTGCACTTTTAGTTTTTCCTATATTCAGTCAGCAATTAGCAGTGACCAGTAGTAATTTGCAAATATGCAATATAATTTGCATATTTAAAAAAACATATTTTAGTTAGTTGAAAAATTTCTGATTTTCATTTACTCTATGGTTTTCATTTATATTTTATTGTATTTCAATGTTTCAATGTTTCAAATGTTTTTTGATACCTTCAGTTTTAGTTAGCCAGAACATCTATGTGTGTGTGTGTCGTACCCTTTCCCGCATCCCTCCGGCCCCACCAGCAGGAACGGCTGCCTGTGATTGGACGAGAGCCACGGGGTGAAGAGGTCGAGTCCGCGCTGTGTGTCTGGTGTGTGTATGACGGGGAGATTGTGTGGGTTACTGAGGTCGTCCACACACACACCGTCCCCTCGCTGCAGCTCATACACACACAGACGGCCGGACGCGGGGTCGTAGTACGTGTCCAGGGGCTTGCGGGGGTCAGGAGGACTTTCTCTGGCCCAACTCAGAACCTAAACACACATTTAGAGCATCACAGCACACATGATGTGCTCGAATGCATGTTTGCTTGAAGGATACTTACACAGGACTGCATCCCAATCAAGGGCTCATTAACATATGACCGCCCACATTACACATCAACACTCAGACTTCAAAGGGTGCCACAGGAATTAGTTTTATTTATTTAATTTTATTAGTCATTTGTTCATTCATTTAAATCATGTGATTAAAAAAAATACTAATATTTATTTATTAAAATTATCTTACTGAATTAAAATTCTACAACTGTGACATAAAATTAAAAAAATTATCTTTTAAAAAAAATATATATAATTTTAGCTTAAAATTTAACTTAAAAAGTCACATTTTGTTTATTAAAATAATTAACCGAATTAAAATGCTAAATGTTTTTTTATATATAAATCTATAATTTAGCTTTTTTATTTATTAAAATAATGTAACTGAGTTAAAAAAAAAATTTAATGAAAAAATGTAAAAAAAAAAATATTAATTTATTTTCTCCAATATCTATGTGAATCTACATGCTATAAAAAATGTACAAAAAGTGCATGTAAAATGTTTATTACAATAATCTAACTGATCTAAAAATCTACAAATATTAAGTAGTCAGCTTTGATTCCAGCAGAACTACTGGAAGATAAACCGTCTGAGAACCACTGAACTGCTCAATGGTCAGCATCTTAACCCGCCCTGATACTAAACTACATTTACAGCTCATTTACATGGAGAAGTATTAAATGTCCCGAAGCAAAGCCACACATCAAACCTAGGCTGTGATTCCTGACCCTTTCACATCAGAGAGACGCTGCTGCTTCTTTAAAACTCAAGGTTTAAATTACGACTGGTCATAAGCGTGAATCTGAGGGAGAGGTTATTAAATTTAATGACGGGCGGCGAGGCTGAGCAGGCATGAAATTACATTTCCCATGAATCAGGGCAGCGCTGACCTCCTTGGCGAACTCCTGGCGGCTTTTGAGCGGGAGATTTCCTCCCAAACCACGGATGAGTCCCACGACAAACTGTCCTCGCTCTCGGACCCCTCTCAGATGGGACAAACCGTTCAGCACCGTCCCGACCAGACTGGTGTCCACCACAAAGTCACTCTACGGAGAGAAACACAGAGGTTTATGATGCTGTGCGCATGAAGGCTCAGGGTTACACGACTGTGTGTCACAGGACCTGTTTGAGAACCCAGTCCAGAGCTCTGTGGAAATAATCATTGAGCCAGTTCTCCAGATTCATCCTGTTGTCTTCATCCTCCCGTTTGAGCCACGACTTCACCAGAGAGCCCACGTCAGTGTCTTCATCACTGCAACACACACACACACACAAGGCCAACATCAAAACACTGAAGAAACGCAATTCAAAAGCTAAAAAAAAAGACAATTAAAATAAAACGTTTTTTTTATTATCTTCCTGAATTAAAAATTTAATGAAAAATGTAAATGTAAAAAAAAATGTTTACTCATTCATTAAAACAGTTTAACTGGATTAAAAAAGTAAAAAAAATTTTTTTTCATTTATTATTTATTTATTTAATTTTTATTTTAATTTAAATTTTTTATTTTTGCAGACTGAATTTGCTAAAAAAAAGTAAATGTAAAATCTAAATTAATCTGTATTAATTAATACATTAATTTATTAATTAAAATAACATTGAATTAAAATGTTAAAATGTAATGAAAAAAGGAAACAAATGTAAAAAGCAAATGTTAATAAACTGAATTAAATTGCTAAAAAATTTCATTAAAAAAAATGCACAACAGAAATGTAAAAACTTTTATTTAAATAATCTAACTGAATTAAAATGCAAAAAAATGTATGTAATGTAAAAAAAAATGTTTTACTTATTTAATAAAATATTAGCTGAATTGAAACAAATGTAATGAAAAAAAATGTAGAAACGCAAATGTAAAAACAATTGTTTATATATTGGATTAATTAAAATAATGTTAAAAGTCTAAACATTTTATAAAAATGTTACATTTACATTAGATTTATGCATTTAGCAGATGCTTTTATACAAAGCGACTTACAGAGTATTCAGGCTATAATTTATTTATTTTTTTACCAGTATGTGTGATCCCTGGGAATCGAACCCATGACCTCTTGCTCTGCTAACGCAATGCTCTACCACTGAGCCACCGAAATGTAAAGTGTGTTCCCACCTGAGGAGGATCATGCCCATGCGGGAGATGGTGGCTGGTGAGGCGCAGCTCAGATCGTGGGTCTCAAACAGGAAGTTGACGTTGGGGCCGAACTGAATCCTCTCACCGCTGGGCATCGTGAGTAAGCGGTTATCATCCAGCACAGAGTTTAATGACTCGATCCACTCCGGATCAATGTCTCCATCACATATAATCCACGAGCTCACCTCTGAAAGAGAGAGAACAACATCGGCCGACAGAAATCTCAATTAAACTTCCTTTCATGTGTGTATCTGTTGTTTGATGCTTGCTGGATGTGTTTTTATTTGTGTTCATGAGTGTATTTGTTGTTTAGGTGTGTATCAAGTGTCATTGTGAATGCTAGTGTGTATTTAGCATTCATTGAGCGTGTATTTGGTGTGTATCTGTGCTCACCCTGTGGCTCTCGCACCACCTGTCGTGCGGAGGACGTCAGAACCCCGTCGGACCACTCTCGTGTGTCCATGTCTATGTGGCCCAGGAGCTGCTGCCGTGGCATGGCTTTCGGGTTCATGGTGTACTGTTTGACCACGCGGCCCATCTTGCCCAGCGCCGCCCGCAGCATCCTCCACAGGGTGGACTTCCCCGCCCCGCTGGGCCCCACCACCACCACACCCATCCTCTGCCGCAGCTGCTCGTACAGCTCCAGAGCCTTCTTCATCTACACACACACATGCATTTCAATGCTGCACTGCTGTAGCTCAAGCAGTAGAGCATGGTGCAAAGAATGCACGAGTTGATAAAGTCAATATCTTGAATGCAAAGTGAACGAATCTGCCAAACGCATGTAAATAAATGCAATATGATGTTGTTAAGGTGTTGGTTAAGGTGTAGTATGTAGGGTCCAGGGTTATAAAAAAAATATAAAAAAATGTCATTAAGTAAAATAAATGTTTTATAAATAAAAAAATAAAAAAAACATGCAACCACTCATTTTAATTTAGTTTATGTACTAAAATAACAAAATAATTTAACTGAAATACAATTAATAAATAAAAGAATACAAAATTAATTTACTAAATTAAATATATTTATTTAAAATTTATAAACAATTAATAAAACTATGTAGGTATGTAAATAAACAGATGTTTAAAAATAAATAAAAATGACAAAATTATTTTTTATTTAATTTAAATTTTACTTAAATTATATGTATAATATATATATATATATATATATATATAGAAAAATGCCCAAATTCAAAATAGTTATAATAAAAAAAACTATAACAGTATCTCAATGACTAAGTTTAGTTGCACGCTCGTAATGCGATTATATTGCAATTAAACTTTACCTTATATACCGTATTTTTCGGACTATAAGTCGCACCTGAGTATAAGTCGCATCAGTCCAAAAATACGTCATGACGAGGAAAAAAACATATATAAGTCGCATTTATTTAGAACCAAGCACCAATAGAAAACATTACCGTCTCCAGCCACGAGAGGGCGCTCTTTGTAAATGTGTAAAGCCCTTCCTCTGCTAACTGGAAATAATCACATTATTGGTGCACATATAAACATGGAGAATGATGGTAAATCAGACCTGACTGGGTATGATCTCCAGCCGTGCCTCTTCGTAAACAGCCAGCAGAGCCGATCTGAGCATCTCATACTCCACGTCCTTAAAGTCGACTCCAGGAAACACGTCTCTGACCAGAGCGTCAAACCGAGAGCTGTCGGCAAACGTCAACTTTGACATGGTGTTCAACCTCAAGGCCTGAACCACTATCCCGCTCTCCTTCACTACAGACAGACAGAGAGAGAATATAGAGCTGAACTGATCCCGGACAGGTCACTGAACAAGTCTGTGTGATATGAGATCGTCGTACAGGGGTTGTTGTTTTGTCTCTGTAACTGCAGCAAACTGCCACAGCCTCTCAGAACCGTCTTTAGCGCACGCAAACCCCAGTCGTAGTGCTGCTGCGGCGTCAACAGCTCTCTGCACACAAACACATTCACACAGAAACACACCACAACAGTTCTAGGGTCAGTGGATATCTGGGAACACGCCATTAAAAACATAACAACAGTGTCAAATTAAAATTACAATGTATACCGTATTTTTCGGACAATAAGTCGCACCTGAGTATAAGTCGCATCAGTCCAAAAATATGTCATGACGAGGAAAAAAACATATGTAAATCGCATTTATTTAGAAGCAAGAGAAAACATTACCATCTACAGCCACGAGAGGGCGCTCTATGTTTTCAGTGTAGACTACAGGAGAACTGAGCAGCATTAGAGCGCCCTCTAGCGGCTGGAGAAGGTAATGTTTTCTCTTGGTTCATGTCAAATTAATTTTGATAAATAAGTCGCACCTGACTATAAGTCACAGGACCAGCCAAACTATGAAAAAAGTGCGACTTATAGTCCAGAAAATACGGTATATTAAAATTATATATGCACGGCTGTTGCATAAAAGCTTGAGTTCAGTACTTTTTTGTAAATAGTTACGCTCACCATGGCTGCATTTATTTGATCAAAAACACAGTAAAATTGTGAAATGTTATTACAATTTGAAATGAATGCTTTCTATGTGAATATATTGTAAAATGTAATTTATTTCGGTGATCAAAGCTGCATTTTCAGCATCTTCTGAAATCATTCTAATGTGCTGATTTGCTGCTCAAGAAACATTTCAGATTATCATCAATGTTGAAAACTGTTCATATTTTTGTGGAAACAGATTTGTTTTATTTTTCAGGATTCGATGATGAATAGAAAGTTCAAAAGAATAGCAGTTATTCGAAATATTATTAACATTATAAATGCATTGATCAATTTAACGTGTCCTCGCTGAATACAAATATTAATATCTTACAGACTTTTGCCCCCAATCTTTTACTGTATAAATAAGAAAGTTGGTCTCTTCAGGCCTCAAACACACACTACCTCGCCAGATTGAATATAGCGACCAGTTTTCGTCCGAGTGCCTTTCCTTCTTTAAACCCTTCTGAATACAGGATGACCTCAGCGATGAGCTCGTTATCGGGACTCGTCATGGCCACCGGTCGGAAGAGCTGCTTCAGATTATCCGGAAGCTTCTGCCTTCCTCCGTATCCTTTACCCGCTGGGTTCAGAGTAATAAAGACGCCCGAATTTGGGTCCAACTCCACCTGAGAACACACACAACACAGTCTTCCCTCTGCTCCATCACATGTGAGTTTAAAAGCTCTTGCGCCGGTGTTGTATTTTGACGCCTGTGTGTGTTTCACCTCTTTATTGAGCAGCTGGCAGATGGTCCGGTGGTTTTTCAGTGAGTTCTGGATGGCTTGTATCTGCATGGAGACGGCGGAGAGCACAGCCTCTTCTAGACGATTGAACTCATCAAAACAACCCCACGCTCCACACTTCACCAGCCCCACGAAGATTCGGCCCATGGACTTCACATCTATACCCTAAAACACAGAGATATTAGACACTTCCACACATGAAACCTCTACTTCTCCAGTAATAGCACCTGCTATACATAAAGCTTAATGCAGTAATACAGAATCAACAGCTGGTTCACTTGCATTGTGATTGAAAATGCACATTCAATTTCCGCCAGCAGGTGGCGCTTTTGGAACGGCAGGAATATAGCGGTTTACCCACTAACACTGAGACATGCATGTATGGCAATTCTGGTCTGTCCCCAAATTTAAGACCTACTGAAATCATAATTAAGACTTTCTTGGACCCTTAAAGACTTTTTATGACCTTAAAATTGATACAACAAAATGTAAGACTTTTAAAGACCCACAGGTTATTAATAATGTGTGTGTACCTCATCACAGTTGAAGACCAGCACTTGTCTTCCGAACAGTCCTCCCAGGGCTTTGACGGACTCAGTCTTCCCGGTTCCCGCCGGGCCGTAGGGATTCCCGCCCAAACCCATTTTCATGGCCTGTGTCAGTGTCAGATAGCACTTATCCGTCAGGGGTGTGTGAACCAGTTTAGGAGCATTACCCTGAGAGAATGAGAGAGAGAGTCCATTTATATCTATGAGACAGATGGCATCCTTTGTGGATAAATATGAAACTGCAACTAAATCAGCGTGTAAAACACCGTACAAAAGTTTGGGATCAGTAAGAGTTTCAGCAAGGATGCAATAAATCGACTAAAGTGACTAAAAGACTTCTGTTTCAAATAAATGCTGTTCTTATAGAAATCTGTGAATCCTGAAAAATAAAGTAGCACAGTTTCCGCAAAAATATGAACTGTTTTCAACATTGATAATAATCAGAAATGTTTCTTGAGCAGTGAATCATCATATTAGAATGATTTCTGAAGATCATGTGACACTGAAGACTGGAGGAATGATGCTGAAAATACAGCGGAGCATCACAGAAATAAATTAAAGTTTACAATACATTTACATAAAAAATGCTTATTCTAAATAGTAATAATATTTCACAATATTGCTGTTTTTACAGGATTTTTTATCAAATAAATACAGACTTGGTGAGCAAAAGAGGCTTCTTTCAAAAAACATTAAGAAATCTTACCAACCCCAAACTTTTTGCTTTATGTTGCTGTAACTACGTGAGCATCCAGTCACACTCTCTCATTAATATTCATTCACACTACTCTGTGTCTTGAACACGGAGCTGATCACCTGATACTCATACGTGTAGCTGAACTCCGCGTCCACCATCTGTATGGAGCAGCGCCGGTCTGCGGTCAGGTAGAATCGCAGCTGTTTCTTCCAGATCCAGTCATCGGTGTTATCAATCTGAGCTTCTCTCAGACCCTGAACCACTGAGATGTTGTGAATCACGTCCAGAATCAGAGCCTTCAGCTTCAACTGCAGAACTCTTGATTCTACCAGACAAAACCATCAGACTAGCATTAAACGGCTAAAGCTAAAGTCTGATCGTGTTAGGGGTTGGTTACGTCCTCACACACACACACACACACACGTCTGAAGCACAGATTAGATTGGGAGCAGGGGTGGAGAGCTTGTCATGTGTTTTAGCTAACACAGGCGTATAAAGAACAGGTTGGAAGTGTTTGTAATCTCCAGAATGACTTAGCAGCAGAATTAGCCATAATCATTGTTAACAGTGAGAGTCAACAGAGTCATCTCCATTAACCTGAATTTATAGCGGATCGCAGTGAATAAACCCCTGAGCTCATGAATGGACTAAAGAGCTTTATGGATATTCAGATCGCTTTATTCATTTTATTAAATTGACAATTAGCGAACGCTGTAAATATGCAGCCAAAAACATTAAAGGCTTCTTTCAAAAATTGCCTGCAGTCAGAAAAGAAAACCCCACTAAAATTCACATTAAAGAAATTAAAAAGACAGAGCAGTGCCATCTAAACACAAACACAAACACACACACACAGTCAGGTGTTGGTCAGAGCTGGGCAATATGGCCAAAAGCATTATCACAATATTTGATTTCATTCACACATAGACAGGGTTTATTCCTGCTGTGTGACTGACTGTACTTTATTGAGTAAACACATCCAGAGCTTATCATCAGTATGGCAGTGTCTATATGATATGTGTATCTTCAAGCCCTAGAGTCGGTGTACCTGCGGTGTCGTCCGTGTTGGTGTCTACGCCGATGTAGCTCTCCAGTTTGGCGGTGAGCTCCAGCTCCAGCTGATGAAGGTTCTGCTGTCGGATGGCGTTCTCCACATCCGCAGTGAACTGGATCTGCTCTGCCAGACACAGAACCTGGAAACAGAGTCACTCCACAGTCACTTGAGCTCAAACGCACAGACTTCTGGGTGTTTCTGAAGAGACGTGTGTGTGTGTGTGTGTGTGTGTGTGTGTGTGTTACCTGAGCAGGGAAGCGCGTGGGATCCACGTTTCCTCTCTTTGCAGCATCCACACAGTCACACAGGAGATGTTTCAGAGTGTTTTTCATCTCTGTGGAGAGAGCACTCAGCCAAACCTGACACCAACCCACAAAGTTAAAGTCATATTAAATATTAAACAATAAAATATATACAGGATATTTAATATATTCAACTTTTTATATATGAAAAACAATTTTACTCTTTCATATTTAATATTAATTTAATTTTGTATGTTGTGTCAGGTTTTATATATATTTCTATATTTTATATATATATATAAAAAATATTGCAAACAGATACCTGACACCAACCCATTAAATTAAATATTTAATAAAAGATAATTAAATTTGAAATGTTTAAAAATAAAATGTTTAATATATAAATATATTAAAACTGACACCAACCCACAAAATAAATAAGAATAAAATAATAAGTAAAATAATATTCTTAAATTTATCTCAAACCTGACACCTCAAAAAATTTTAAGGAATATTAAATCTGAATGAATCAAATATAAAATGCACACACACAAATATATAATGTAATTTAATTAGCATCATGTCACACCATAAGCCCAAACCACGAGACACTGAACTACAGTCATGTACACACACAGACAGCATGACCTCTGACCTCCACGTCGTTGGAGATGCTGACGGTGTTCTGGAGCGGCACGGTCTCACCCTCCTGGGACTTCATGGCTGTGATGCTCTGAAAACTCGGATCAAACTCCACACTGCTGATGCCTTCAACACACAGTTACCCCACGTCTCTACATGCAGCTGCTTGTGTGTGTGTGTGTGTGTGTGTGTGTGTGTGTGTGTTACCTGCGAAGAGTTTCTTCAGGTGTGTGTGTATGACAGCAGGGTTTGTGGCCTGTCCGAGAATCTCCAGTAGATCGTCGTCTCCAATGAAGTAAAACCGAGGAAATGCAGAACGCTTCTCCTGCAGGCAGAAAGAAAGTCTCATTAAAATATTAAATCATGCATATAATACTTTGCATACATACTTTTATATTTATATTAATTTAAACATTTTTATATTTATTTTTTCTACCGTCATACCATAGACATGGGAAAAGCAAAAAAGCATAAAATTGCTTAAAATTAAAATAAACCAGCAAAACTAACAAAAAAGTATTTTTGTTTGTATACAAGTTTTTTTTACTTCAGTGCCTTTTATAGATAAAAATATAATAATATAGGAAAAAATTGTTAGCCTGAATGCACTGTAAGTCACTTTGGATAAAAGCATCTGCTAAATGCATACATTTAATTTAATTTAATTTTTATTGTTTTTGTTATTTTTGCTGTTTTATTTTTTCATAGCTTTTTTATGTTTTTGCTAAGATGGTAATATGTTATTTAATATATTTAACATGTTTAATCTACTATATATTTTAATATATATATATATATATGCATATATTAGTAATAATTATATATGTATCTTTTTTTTTTTTTTCAGTCACTAATTTCTGATTTCCCCTCAGTAGAAGAACAGGTAATGTTACATTTTAAATTATAAAATAGAACATCTTTATATATTTCATAATTTTTTTTAACTCTATTTAACACACATAAATAGTTGGATGACATATTGAAAGGCTTCACCTCCAGGAACTCATTGAGGGATTTTTGGCAGCGCTGTAACTGGTCCAGGATGGTGACGAGGGAGTTCCTGATTCCTGCTCGAGTGCTGAGAGACGTGACCCTGCTGTCCCTCTGGACGTCTGACATGATGGCCCTACACACACAGACACAGGTGAGCGAATCTCACACCTGTCCCAGAATCCCCTCTCTTCCTCCCCGCTCACCTGAAATCCTGCTCCACTCTCTGAAAGCGGGCCTGTTCCCGCGGCAAAGCCCCACGCCCAAATATGGGCTCCAGGTAGACCCACTTCCTCTGGATGGTGTTGAGGTTCTGGAGGTACTCGTCGAGGTCGGCCAGACGGGTTTCCCACAGTGACACTTTGTCCTGGAAGCGCAGGTAATAGGGCGAGTCTTTGAGCGACTGCAGCAGGCAGCGGTTGTCGCCCACCTGGTTGACCACGTCCCTCCAGTCCTTGATGAGGCGCAGAGAGCCCCCCTGACTGTCTGTGTAGTCCGTCAGGGTGAAGCAGGCTCCAGCGCCCCACAGCTCCAGCTCACGCAGGGCTTCACGGATGGTGACCTCGGCCTGAGCGCGACTGTTCAGATCCTGCTCACAGACAGAGAAACCGTTACCGTCAGAGTTTATGACCTAGATACAGTTTTAATATGCCTCATAAAATGTTCATAATACACCAGATATCATTAACATCTCTCAGAATGGCAAAACAGTTACACTATTTGAGGTGTCATGTGCATTTGACTTGTTTATGAAGGACTGGAGGGACACATGGTGTGCGTGTGTGTGTGTGTGTGTGTATTTGTCTGTGTGTGTATATGTGTGTGCGTGTGTGTGTGAGTGAGTGCGTGCATGCGTACGTGTGTGCAGGCGTGTGTGTGCGTGACTGTGTTTGTGTGTGTGTGTATGTGGGCATGTTTTTGTGACATATCAGGACACAACTCTGTATAATGACATGGGTATGACACAGGTATTACAAGGAGAGGGTGACTTATGAGGACATAACCCATGTCCCCATTTTTCAAAACACTTATAAATCATACAGAATGAGTTTTTCTGAGAAAGTAAAAATGCACAAAGTTTCCTGTGAGGGTTAGGGTTAGGTGTAGGGTTGGTGAAGGGCCATAGAATATACAGTTTGTACAGTATAAAAACCATTACACCTATGGGATGAACACACTTTACACAAAAACAAACGTGTGTGTGTGTGTGTGTGCGTGTGTGTGTGTCTGTGTCTGTGTGTGTGTGTGTGTGTGTGTGTGAGTGCACCTTGAGCTCCAGGGCTCTGTCGATGATGTTGTCGGTGACTCTCAGCAGGTCTCTGAACTGCAGTCTCTCGAGTGTGTGTGTGTGTGTGTGTGTGTGAGTGTGTGTGTCTGTGGGTGTGTTTATGCTACCTTTTGGGGACATGGATGTGTTTTTTTACCTTCCATGTGGGGACACGATGACCAACTGGGGACAAAATCTGTGTCCCCATAAGGACGCCCATTGGAACTGATAGGAAATAGCATGCTAATATAGCCTGTGCAAATTTCTTAGTTCCTTACTTGTGACCCCAGAAGGTGGTTTTACCAGTGTTGGAGTGTGAGGGTGTGTGTTCGGATTTGCCCCCTGAGCCGGGTCTTGGTACTGCAGTGTGCATATTTAATAAATCTCCGCCTCATATTTACATGAATGGCGGGAAACTAAGAAGACGTGTTTCCCCCTATGGCTCGGTCCTGGTACAGCATTGTGCATAATAAATAATTGCCAGATATTACATATCAATAAATGCTACATATCTGGACACAAGGAAGTTATCTCAAGTTAACTGCTCAGCTTTTGATGGATATCAATCATGTATTATAATAAATTAATAAAGTATGATGAATATAGACTATCGTACGCTTTGACTATAAAAATTAATATCATTTTCAGACACTTTGTATGCTATAGCCTAGTAGGATGTTTAGATCTTGTTCTACAAGCAGCCATAAAATATCAAACTGTTTTACCAAAACGTTGAAAAACAAACACCTGCTAAACATAGTCAATTACTAGTACTGAAATCAGAAACCAATGTTGTAATTCATGTTATGTTAGTATCATGTTAGTAGATCGCGTTGCTGATAGCTTTAGGCTAGCTAACAAGATAGCACACGTGATTACAGTAGGCACAGCCTGTCCACGCAACGCAGTAACCCCACACATTTGTATAGCGGCCAGTAATGATAACGCTATGAAACAACGTATATTATGTAATTATTGTTATCCTACCTTAGACATGTTGTCGGCGAAGATAATGTCCAAACTATCGTTTGATGTCAACAGGGACGGACTGACAATCTGTGCGTTCTGGAAAAGTCCAGAACGGCCGTCCGTTTAAACTTACGGAAAAAGGCACAGTATAAACATATAAACTACCGGTATTTATTTACTTCAGATCACCGTTCGCGGGGAGAGTATACGTCGCCATGGTAACCGCAGCGCGACTAAAGTTGTTTTGCTTAGAATTATGGGTAGTGTAGTATTTCTCCAGAAGATCGCAAATAACAAGGTTGATTTTTATACTTTGTGGCTTCTATAGAAGCAGAAACTTTCGTTTCTCAGCCTCGTAGCTGGTGGTCAATCTTAACTTGGATGGTTTAGGGGTATCCAACCTTTTTTAGCTGTGTGCTAAGTGGCCGAGAACTATATGCAATAATTAAATCTCTTAAATAATGTCTCATAACTCTCATATTAACAACTATGCCTACTGTTTTAGACCTAAACGACTTATTGTTAACCTATATATGTCACCCTTAATTGACATATAAAAAATTATTATACTGTAAAAACACATAATTATTGTTGATTTTGTAGTGCATCATAATGAAATGGTATGAAAATGTAATTTCATGATTAGTGTGACCAAAATGAGCATGGTTATCACATAATCCTGTTCAAAAAGTACTAATACTACACAATAAAATCAATTCACCAAGTTTTATGTCGAAAACCAGCAAATAACAAATAAACTTACCATCAATATGCACTTTTTGTTTGCATAAACATTAAAATAGTATCATTAAAATGATGGCCAAATTTGAAAGAAGTGTCTTACAACATGTTATCTACTAACATGTACAAGTTCAAATAAAGTTTTGACAAAAAAGTTTTTATAAAAAGATAAACCTCGCATATTTCAGTCTTTAAATCATTCTTATAAAAAGAATGATTAAAAAAAGACAAAATACTGACATTTACAATACACAATAGCTTATCTTTTATTATTAATAGTACAGATTTTTTTTCATTCGCTTTGGTACTATTTCCACAAATAAGGTGTACATTTTCAAAACTCTTAGTACAAAAAATCCAAACTGATCACACTTGAAACACAGCAAGTCATTCTTTCAAAACCGGATCTCATGCTTTCATTCAGTTGCACATGTTTTCATTCCATATAATCATTGTTTCAAACACAAGATTATTGTAATATGTAATGAGAACATTTGGTTTAATCACTGAAACACAACAGTATGATCTTCTTTCAGTTTAGTACTTTTAACATTCAGTTCATCCAACAGCAAACAATGCAAGATACTGGTTTCAAATCGGCCTTAGAAGTGCTGAAATTACAGTTTTTCTCAGTCACTTTGGTGCATTTTTCAAAACAGAAATGAAATTCTCAAAACTACTTGTACAACCTCCACATCATCTAGTCACTTGTGCACATCATAAAACCAGTTTCTCATTCTTTTGAACAAGTTGCGATTGCTTTTGTACAGTCATGCAATTGATTACGCACATTTATCTGCAGTTTCCTAAATTATCAGTTGCTAATGTCATGTTGCTCAAAATGTATTATACAGTTTTCTGTGCAATAGTCTTACCCCTCAAAACATCTAGCCTTTAGTTCATCGTATCAGTCATTCAATGCAAAATTGTTAATCTAGTTGTCAAAAACTGCCTAGCACACTTTTTATTTTTATTTTTACACATTATTATTAGACTTTTTGTAAATTTGGCATGAATTGTGCAAGTGAATCTTTACTAATGAACAGAATGTAGCTGATAAACCAATGATAAACCATTTCTCTGAAATAACTCAAAGGTTCATCTCATGAATCTTCAGTTAGAAAGCATATACGGTATATACAGAGGACAACACAAGTGTTACAAATTCTGACAATTGACTTATTTTCATCTTTGTGTCCATATTTATTTTTTCTTTTCTATATCACAATGACATTGTAAAGGTGTTTTTTTTTTGGTCAGACTATGTAAAAGTGTAACTGGGAATTCTATCCAGTCTCTTTCAGTCAATATCCCACATACAGTAATGTGTAAATGTGTACGTTTGAAATGGATATATGGCATACATAAGCATATGGCATACTGTTCAATACAGTAGTTTACATCAGATCATCCCTCCAGAGTAAACTGTTATATTGACAACATGACTAAGTGATTTGACTGTCTCATCTGTAAACTATGACACAAGGACTTGTCATTCTGATGGCACTGATATGTTCATTGACACAGATATTTATTTTTGAGAGATGAACTAAGGATTTTGAGCAGGAGACTGGCTTTTGCAGGTCATCCACTGTGTTTAGATATTTGTACGAGTTGTTTTGAGAAATGCACTTTCTGTTTTGCAAATTGTGCGTTTGATTCGAAAAATGTACCAAAGCGACTGAGAAAAACTGTAATATGCTACAGTACTATAAAAGACAGATTACACAGTTTTCACATTAGGCAATACACTTTTATATGCCAATATATTTAGTACATTACCCAACATTTACATAATCTATAATTTCCAAAATATCCATCCTATGTGTAATCAAGTGAAGGATCAATGAAGACATCCTCTACAATAATTTGGGCAAATTAGTTTTTATTTTTCTGATATAATTGTAACATAGGTATATTTTCTATAATGAAATTTAACTAAAGGAGAAGAAAACATAACATTTAGTGCACACATTACATTAATTTGGATCAAGCCTGTCTTGAGCATGTGGCCATAGATTCTCATCTACATCACAATGAATGTTATCATTGTTCAAGCACCTTGGAAAAAGCCTTTTGGCGAGCATGCTTGACATTGGTCTACACTGATGTCATCACATGCATCATCCATGGCCTGAAGGAGGCTAGCACGTTCAAGGGGTTGGCGATCATAGACCTTCCACCTCCATGCTGAAAAACATTCCTCAATAGGGTTGAGGAAGGGAGAATGTGGAGGCAGGTAAAGGGTCATGAATCAGGGATGGGCCTGAAACCATGCTTGAACTACCTCTGCGTGGTGGAACCTGACATTGTCCCACACAGTTACATAGGTGACCTCTTCACCTTGACAGGCTGGCTCAATTTCATTGAGGAACTCAATAAGATATGCAGCATTATAGGAGCCAAGTAATGGCCTACGTCCTACAACACCATCTTCAGAGATAGCTGCGCACATGGAGATGTTTCCTCCAGGTTGTCCAGGCACTTGGACATAATTTATATGTTCATACAAACACGCATTTTTATTTCTGTAGATCTCAAAATCCATATACTGTATATTCCTGACAAACCAATTTAAAATCTATAGGTTTACCAAACGGTTCAGTGATTAACCATTAAGATCAGTAAGAGATTTTTGTGAATGAAACATTTATTAAGATGAAACACTTATTTTGTGTAGTGAAAAGGATACTTTGTGGTTTTGTGTATTGTACTAAAACAATCGAAAATATGCTGACATATTTGAAAAAAGTGCACTTTTGATGATCTGTCGTGATATTAGTACTATGAGTTGTGAAAATGTACACCTTGCTTGTGAAAATAGTACCAAAGCGAATAAAAAAAACTGTAAAATTCGGTCCGATTTTCCCGTGGCGTCTGTCGTTGCTATGTTGCTACGTTGCTAGAAGTTTTAATAGCCTAGCTAATGGATTTCCACTACCGATAAACGTTTGCTGTAAGATTTATTTACGGAGAAGAAAAAAACACCTGTGGTTTGGGTGCACCCCCATCCTTCATATTGACTCATTGCACCTGGAAAAAATGAGTGGGTCGCTTAAATATTTTGAACTTGAGCGCAAAAGACGCCATATGTGAATGGCCCTTGGCGAGCTACCTCCAATCAGGCCACGAGCAACGTGTTGGAGACCACTTTAGACATTATGTCTGAAAATAAATATCCTAGGGAGAAAATGAATGGGATTTTCCTGTTCTGTTGGGGGCCCCCTTGGAGGATCCACTGAGAAGCAGCTCAATTTAGCGCAGAATTCTCTATTTCTCTTAAAAACCCACAGATGACTATGTGATTCAAGTTTGATATTCTCAACATATTGACGTAAAAAAACAGGCGAAACATTGCTCCAAGAACAAACCAGTCAGAAGACATTTCACTCCACAACTTATGAATTAACTGTAGTAAAACAAACATTTTTTGGCAGAAATGTACCTGTATAAGTTCATATTGAAAATGCTGTTATATTAATATAGTCATGTAGGCCTATATTACATTTACATTACATTTATTCATTTAGCAGACGCTTTTATCCAAAGCTACTTACAGATGAAGACAGTGGAAGCAATCAAAAACAACAAAAAGAGCAATGATATATAAGTGCTATAACAAGTCTCAGTTAGGTTAATACAGTACACGTAGGATGAGTTTTTAACTAATATAATAAATAAAAAGAAAACAGATAGAATAAAAAATGAAAGAATAGAGCAAGCTAGTTAGAGGTCTTTACACATACACACACACATACATATACAATTGCATAATAAATGAAAAGAAAATAGAATACAAAAAGATTAGAAAGGTAGTTAGATTTTTTAAGAATAGAATTAGAGTAGTGAGTGTTAAAGTTAGAGGGTCAAATAAAGATGGAAGAGATATGTTTTAAGCCGATTCTTGAAGATGGGTAAGGACTCAGCTGCTCGGATTGAGTTGGGGAGCTCATTCCACCAGGAGGAACATTTGATTTAAAAGTCCGTAAAAGTGACTTTGTGCTTCTTTGGGATGAACAATCAAGCGATGTTCACTTGCAGAACGCAAGCTTCTAGAGGCACATAAGTCTGAAGTAACAAATTTAGGTAAATGGGTGCAGAGCCAGTGGTAGTTTTGTAGGCAAACATCAATGCCTTGAATTTTATGCGAGCGGCTATTGGAAGCCAGTGCAAATCGATAAACAGATGTGTGACGTGTATTCTTTTTGGCTCATTAAAAATTAATCTTGCTGCCGTGTTCTGGAAGAATTGTAAAGGTTTGATAGAACTGGCTGGAAGACCTGCCAAGAGGGCATTGCAATAGTCCAGCCTGGACAGAACAAGAGCTTGAACAAGGAGTTGTGCAGCATGTTCCCAAAGAAAGGGCTTGATCTTCTTGATGTTGAATAAAGCAAATCTGCAGGATCGGACAGTTTTAGCAATGTGGTCTGAGAAAGTCAGCTGATCATCAACCATAACTCCAAGGCTTCTAGCTGTTTTTGAAGGAGTTATGGTTGATGTGCCTAACTTGATGGTGAAATTGTGATGAAATGATGGGTTTGCTGGAATCACAAGCAGTTCTGTCTTGGCAAGGTTGAGTTGAAGGTGATGGTCCATCATCCAGGAAGAAATGTCTGTTAGACAAGCTGAGATGTGAATAGCTACCGTCGGATCATCAGGATGGAATGAGAGGAAGAGTTGAGTGTCATCAGCAGTGGTATTGTCAAGCACGAGTCAAGACCAAGTCCACAAACATCAAGTCCAAGTCCGAGTCCAAAAGGTGCCAAGCTGGACTCAAGTCCGAGCTCCCAAAGGCCGAGTCCGAGTCCAGAAAGTAATAATAAAAATAAAAAAAAACAGCTATATAGGCTATGTATTAAATGTAATGCAGTATGCTAATGTTTTTTAAGAAGTTATGGCAGTTTATTTATTTATTTTTGCATTTATATTTATACTAAATGTTTGGGCTACTGTTTTTGATAACGCATACATAATAGGTTTGTAGAAAATCAAAAAAAAAAAAAATCTATAAATATTTTCATAATTTTTCAGGAATTGTTGATTTCTTTTTCAACACTTGTAAGTCTGAACCAGAATATCAAGATATTTTATTATTTTGTAAAAAAGCACCACCATGTTATATGTATAATAAAATTTGAGTATGACAAACACAAATCCCTTCTATTATTTTATCCCTTGAGGTAGCCCTCGCACACAAAAAGGTTGGTTGGAGGATGGAGACCCCTGGTATATAACTATGTTTTATAATTATATGTTTGTGTAATTTGGGGTTTCTGCCTGCAGTGACACTTTTGTGTGTGAGGCCCCATCCATCCTCCCCTCAATACGGTGCAGTCGTCCTGTCCCTTTTGCAAAAAAGCATCCATAAAGAATGATGTTTCCACCTCCATGCTTCACAGTTTGGATGGTGTTCTTGAGGTTGCACTCATCCTTAGTCTTCCTCCAAACACAACAAGTAGAGTTTAGACCAAAAAGCTCTATTTTCGTCTCATCAGACCACATGACCTTCTCCCATGAATGAGTATGTGGACAAGTGTCTTTTATACAGGTAACAGTTCAAACCGGTGCAGTTAATAAAAAGTGGAGAAAAGGAGGGCTTCCTGTGAGAGCTGGAATTCTTACTGGTTGATAGGTGATCAAATGCTTATGTCATAAACAATAAACTGCAAAAATATATATTTTTAAAATATACAATGTGATTTTCTGGATTGTTATTTAAGATTCTGTCATTAGAGTAGAAGAGTATACCTAAGATAAAAATGACAGGCTCTTACGTGGTTTGTAAGTGGGAACCTGCACAATCCCCAGTGTATCAAATGCTTTTCCTCCTCACTGTAGATAAATGAGGGGAACACTTATTTTAAAAGTGCCATGTTGACACTGTTTGGAGTTGCAACACTGAGTTCAAATGACTGCAAAACAATCCCATATGATACTTCATCTGGTGCCCACTCTAAAGCAAACTATATTCTTTCCAGTTATTAATTTAAAATAACTTTCATATTATCTGTAATCGAATGTGTTCCATCCTACAGTTCCTCCTTTAAAACCCTTGCCTCACACTTGAATTGCCAGGCAGGAGTTTATTTTACTAACGTGATTGTTTCTTTAACCAACATGACAAAATAGTTTTTGTCTTTTTTATTTATAATACAGAGCTTAACTGTAGAGACCTACATTTCAGTTGGATAAAGGAGGGTACATAAATTAACCAATATCAAAAGCGTATGTTGGTTGATTGTTGTGGGTTTTTCCATCTTCACACACACACACACTCGAGACCGGTGTATGTCCTGGTTAAGACTATCCGGGTCCCCACATGGTCAACCCCTCCCCCACACCTATACCCGCGCGCGCGTCTGGAGCTAATGATTGCATCTCGTGACTCACTCACTGGACGAGCAGGAGCTGCAAACGCAGCATCAAACAGCGTGTTCGTTCTCCAAGGTAAGCTAAACACTTTAATTTCAAATGTAATTCATGTTCCAACTGCATAACAAATGCCACTACCATATATTATGGAGAATGTTAATAACAAAGCAGGCCTTGCTAGCGATAATTTTAACTTTGCAGTTTTCTGTTCGAGTCTGGTTTAGTCAGTATAATGTTAGATAACGTTAGTTTGCTAACGCGCCTATACATGTGCAATGTAAATGGAAACTATTTAGCTAACTACCACTACCAAGCTAACCGACTTATTAGCTAGGCACGATTGAAGCTTAATGCATGCCATAATTTTTTTTTTTTTTTGCGTGTGTTGTATAATTTAATCACAAATGTGATGATAATCGATAAATGTATGTTTTCTATGATATGCACACTACAGTAGTTAGCTTGTATGTTAGGATGGACTACTATGACAATTAGCAAGTTAAATCGAGTATAGGATCAGTTGTCATAGCACTTCCGCACTACAGTGTGGTTAGGTTGTATGGCGGGAGAAAAGCTGCCATCAGGGGTAACTTAGGTAACGTAACGTTACATTAATTATCCGTAGTAAAACTAATTAGACCATTTTTAAATAACTGAATGTTCATTTTAAATTATTTAAACATTATAATGGACCTACTGTATAGGTGTTTTATGTCGTAGAACAACTTCAAACATCTTTAAATGCTTGAAATCATTGATTTTCACTGGTAGTTTAAGAAAACGCTTGACTACAATGTAGGCAACACAATCCCAATTATACCATATAAAGACTATTATTGTGTTATATCTGACAGGCTAAGAACTAACTACTTTGTCATACAATTGGCAATGGGTTATTTACTGCATTTAAACTTATGTCTCTTGCTACTTAGGTTTTCACTCATGGAGAGAAGAACTTGGACCAATCCAGGATGCGGAGTACCATATCCAAGCGGGGATTGATAAACCATGTCTCCAGCGTTTTATCAATAATTTTAAAGGTAAATGTTAAACTCCTTAATATGATTTAGCTGGAATCAGTGAAATGCCTTCAGTGATCAAGTCTCTTGCTCAAGAGCACACTGCACAATGGTGGTTGCTAGTACACAGGGATATTAGAACTGACAATTCAACAGCTTTTAGACATTTGATAAACCATTTTGTCCTTCAGCACAGTGCTTTAAGCACTTTTGCTTCTGTGCCCAGCCTGATTGCAGTAATCTAAGGGTTTGACAGGGATTATTCCCTGTAAAAACAGACCCCTTTTTTTTTTTTTACCTTTTATTTAACCAGGTAGGCCGATTGAGAACAATATCTCCTTTGCAACGGCGACCTGGGGAGCCGCTGGGATTTGAACCCAGGAAGTCGTACACCCAAAGCATGCACTCTACCACTGAGCTACCAGGGGCCCGTTCTTCATACGTCGCTTATTACATCCGAGATCAAATGACACATCCAAGATGATATCATCGTGCTAATCATGATCCGGCTAATTGGGTTCTTCGAACACACCTGTTGTGTATGATTAGTATCGCTGGATTGAGATTTCTGAGATAATTGCGCGTTCATGTGTTGTCTTAAAAGGGGATATGT
Organism: Carassius auratus; assembly: GCF_003368295.1. Lineage (NCBI taxonomy): Eukaryota > Metazoa > Chordata > Actinopteri > Cypriniformes > Cyprinidae > Carassius > Carassius auratus. The sequence goes on along the minus strand of NW_020528026.1, from coordinate 824 downwards.
ATCGATACTCGAAACCATGATCAGCAGTGCAGCGATTGCAAGACGGCAATGTAATGACGTCATATAATTTAAAACGACAACTGACGAAAAACTTGACAAATTTCTGGACTTTTATAAGGAAACAGCCAAGCAAACAAAGCTACATAAATGTTATAATAGATATATAACAGATAATTGATACATGTTTTTATTTTATTAGAATTTTTTTCATGATTCCCAGTTATTTAGATTCGCAATTTAAAATAGTTGTTTAGTCTTTACATTTTTATTTCAATGTAGAAATTAACTATTAATTTCATATTTGGACAGATTTGTTACGTGACAGCATTAATGAAAGTTTCTTAAGGGTCAATATCATGTTATCTGCATCTCCTGCGCTCCATCAAGCCACTCGAATAATAGCAGTCATCACTCAAAATAATGCACGACTCTATTATCTGTATAGCATGTGTGTAAGAATAATACTTTGATGACAAATATTTCAGTGAGTAAAACTGGCTGTGTCTATAGCAGGCTGTTATGTACTACACAGCATTTTTATATTATTTAAAAAATATTTTTTTAATGATTATTATTTTAAATTATTGTCCCTGGATCAGTACGATACTCTTGTAATAAACTAGCGGTGCTAGCAGACATATTTTGAGTATCATTTCTGGTTGAAAAGAAGCGATCTAATCCTGTTTACATGAAATAAGCTGCTCCCGAGCAGGTTTAAGCTAACGGACCTGTTGCTATGACAGCAGCTCCGGAATGAGCTTCGAAGAACCAAACGATCCAAGATCACGCCAAATCGTCAACAATCAAATCCAGCTAACTGAGTA
>NW_020528025.1:0-22580 GCF_003368295.1 Carassius auratus | reverse complement strand
AAACTTATTTACTGTTTTTCATAATTATATAACCTGTAGAAAAATTTTAAACACAATTGTAAATAAGTATAAAGAATGGCATTGGTTTATTTTATATTTAAATTATATATATTTTTTTAATTGCATATTTTTGTGTTTTGCTTTGGTACCGAAAACCATGGATTTTCACTGGTATCGGTATCAAATACTGAAATTTGGGTACCGTGACAACACTATTTAAAAGGTATACGACTCGCCAAGAAATATTTTGATTGTGTACTGCTCTGCATAACTGTATAATGTCTAAACGTTAAACCAATATGTCTCTAATGATCTCTTTGTAAGAGACAAAACCACAGTAAGATTATTTATCGTAATGTCATGATGAGAATTACAAGAAATTGCCCCAACTCATGCTCGGCCAACATCAAATTGTAGGCTATTATTCTGCTGTTGTGCTCATGTGTAAATTGAGGATATAGAACGAACAAGTGATGATATTTGATACCTTCTGGGGACATGCATTGACCTGTATTTTAACTGTCTTTATGGGGACACCTTGTTTAAGTGGGGGTTGATTGCATTATATGCATAATATAATTTGTGTAGAATTCTCAAGACCTTTTATATTTGTCATGTTTGACTGATTACAGGTTGCCTTCCTTCACAACATGGACACAGATTCCAGCTCTGCAGAAGATGGGAATGTGTCCCACTCCAATTCCAAGGTAAGAAAGTATAGATGATGGCCACAGTTCATAAAAGTTTGGAGAGTTCATTAAGTTTATCTTGACTGATTTTTGTAACAGTTTAAAAGGCAACTCTTTCAATGTTTGTTTGATACTTGAGACCCATTCATACTTCATAACTTGCATTCATTTTTGCAATTATATATTAAACTAGATTATTAATCTGTTCTGGTCCATGTCTAAATTCTAATACAATCACATCGCAATTCAAATAAATTGGATCATTACTTTAGAGAAGTGACTACTAATTATAAATGTAGAGAACAGAAAATCATTGCATGTACATAACAAAAATGATCACTTTTAAAAAAACTTTTTTTTTTTTTTTTGCAGTTTACAATTGTACAGGTCCTTCTAAAAAATGTAGCATATTGTGATAAGTTCATTATTTTCCATAATGTAATGATAAAAAATAAACTTTCATATATTTTAGATTCATTGCACACCAACTGAAATATTTCAGGTCTTTTATTGTTTTAATACTGATGATTTTGGCATACAGCTCATGAAAACCCAAAATTCCTATCTCAAAAAATTAGCATATTTCATCCGACCAATAAAAGAAAAGTGTTTTTAATACAAAAAGTCAACCTTCAAATAATTATGTTCAGTTATGCACTCAATACTTGGTCGGGAATCCTTTTGCAGAAATGACTGCTTCAATGCGGCGTGGCATGGAGGCAATCAGCCTGTGGCACTGCTGAGGTGTTATGGAGGCCCAGGATGCTTCGATAGCGGCCTTAAGCTCATCCAGAGTGTTGGGTCTTGTGTCTCCTCAACTTTCTCTTCACATATTCCACAGATTCTCTATGGGGTTCAGGTCAGGAGAGTTGGCAGGCCAATTGAGCACAGTAATACCATATTACCAGTGGTTTTGGCACTGTGAGCAGGTGCCAGGTCGTGCTGAAAAACAAAATCTTCATCTCCATAAAGCTTTTCAGCAGATGGAAGCATGAAGTGCTCCAAAATCTCCTGATAGCTAGCTGCATTGACCCTGCCCTTGATAAAACACAGTGGACCAACACCAAGCAGCTGACATGGCACCCCAGACCATCACTGACTGTGGGTACTTGACACTGGACTTCAGGCATTTTTGGCATTTCCTTCTCCCCAGTCTTCCTCCCAGACTCTGGCGCCTTGATTTCCGAATGACATGCAAACTTTGCTTTGATCCGAAAAAACTAGTTTGGACCCCTGAGCAACAGTCCAGTGCTGCTTCTCTGTAGCCCATTTCCTGCACACGCCTGTGCACGGTGGCTCTGGATGTTTCTACTCCAGACTCAGTCCACTGCTTCTGCAGGTCCCCCATGGTCTGGGAATCGGTCCATCTCCACAATCTTTCTCAGGGTCCGGTCACCTCTTCTCATTGTGCAGTGTTTTTGGCCACACTTTTTCCTTCCCACAGACTTCCCACTGAGGTGCCTTGATACAGCACTCTGGGAACAGCCTATTCGTTCAGAAATGTCTTTCTGTGTCTTACCCTCTCGCTTGAGGGGGTCAATGATGGCCTTCTGGACAGCAGTCAGGTTGGCAGTCTTACCCATGATTGCGGTTTTGAGTAATGCACCAGACTGGGAGTTTTTAAAAAGCCTCAGGAATCTTTTGCAGGTGTTTAGAGTTAATTAGTTGATTCAGTATGATTAGGTTAATAGCTCGTTTAGAGAACCTTTTCATGATATGCCTAATTTTTTGAGATAGGAATTTGGGGGTTTTCATTGAGCTGTATGCCAAATCATCAGTATTAAAACAATAAAAGACCTGAAATATTTCAGTTTGGTGTGCAATGAATCTAAAATATATGAAAGTTTAATTTTTTATCATTACATTATGGAAAATAATGAACTTATCACAATATGAAAATTTTTGAGGAGGACCTGTATGTACTTTAGTTAAAAAATCATTCTACACTCTTTCTGTAGCATTGAATTTTTTTATTTGATTTTTAGCTGGGCCCAGAATCACATCCAGTCACTTAAACAGCAGAAGATTCTGTGATACCCTCACCAACAGACACACAGGTAATAAGACAGGTTTTTTTTATAACCATTTAGTTTTCAGAGCTGCACATTATACATTATATTATAGTAATTATTTCCCAGCAACAATGTTGATCAGAATGTGTTTGACAGAACGATGCGAGGATGGCATTATTACAGGCTTTGTCCCAACCCTGTTAGGGCATACTGGATTTTTTGCACACATTTACGATATGTATTACATTTATGAATGACAAATTGTAATATAATTATATCGGTTTCTATATTTTAAACAACTTAACACAAACGATGGATACAAACGCCCTCTAAACAATCCTGAAAGTTTGGTTGGCCACTTAAACCTAATAGGTAGTAATGAGTATTTATGATAGCTTTTGGGGACATTGACCTGTATTTTAACTGTCCTTATGGGGGACACTTTGGCTTAGTGAGGATGGAATCCTAGTCCTCTTAAGGATAACCATTGGAACTCGTATGTAATTTCTTGCTGATACAATTTTTGTTTATTTTTTACAACTAAAAACTATTATGATCCTCCTACTGTTTTTTGCAAACTATAAGGTGCACCGTAGCAGTTTTCCTATATAGTTCATTGGGTACATCCGTCAGTAAAAACCATTATAAATCCTAAAATATTGTTCGTCTAATTACTTTGTCCGCTGAAATTTGGAGACCATGTATTTAAAATGGCTACCCTCATACACTGTCCATAAAAGATGGATAGAAACATTCTCTAAACAGAAGTTGGTAATAACCTCAGGTCTTTATTTTAAATCCACTGTGCTTGTGTACAGAGCAAAAACAATAAAATATGTTGGCCCTAATAATTTCTAGCAAAATGAAAGTGTTGTTTCCCCTTGTTTTTGTTTTGTAATACTGTTATTCAGTCTCAATAAAGTGCCTTATCTGTTTTGTAATTTCATAGCCTCAAATGATAATTATTTTTTATTACAGGTATGGTCAGAAATTGACCATGCATCTCCAACCAGCGAATGTGTACCACCACTGGAAAGACGGAGTGTATTTGTAAGTAACAACATTAATTACTTGCCTGTCCAAAGTCTGTCCATTAGGGTTACATAAAATATCTACCTTTTTAACTCCCTATTCTTGGAAGTTTGTGGTCTGAAGATCACATTTAACTGTGACAGGGTTTAAAAGTAGTGTTGTCAAAAGACCCGGTACTTTGGTACCAAGTCGGTACAAAATTTTTAAAAATGTGACACTACCAGGTTTCTTTAAGTATTGGTAGTACCGAGGTCTCGTTCAAACCCGGTTCAGCGCTATGATTTCCGTGAAGCAGAGAACGAGGATGGAATCTCAAAATCCAGTCATGAAAATGAAACTTACATTTTAATATGGACAGTCATGGAATTTGTCAAAGTTAGCGTAAATCAAATCAAATCTCCGTATGGACCAGTATCTGTAAATGTTAAGCCGCAAAAAAATCTGTGTTCTGCGCGTCTCTGTGTGAATCAATGAATGGCAGAGACGTGCAGGTTTGTTTACTACATAGTCTGAAGCGCATGACGCTTGTATTAATTTCAGCATCTGAGCTTCAGAGTTCTCTCTCCATCAAACGATCTGAACTTTTCAGTTCATCTCAATGGACGCACAGCGCACCTGTATTTGATGCTCTGTAAACTCTGTGTGAAGGCGCACGACTCACCGTCGCTTTACTGATAGCGCTGTTTCTCACACATGCAAAGAGAGAGAGCGCGGGAGTCTTACCACGCTGAATCGACACGCTATATGGAAACTATTCCTTTGTTGTCTTCTCCTGTCAAAATAATGGAGTTCATTTACAATTATTCATTTTCGAACAAGCAGAAGACACTCCGGTTTCTCCGGTAGTGGGTGGAGCTAATGTGCAAATGGCAATTTCATTGGCTGACGCTCAACTAGCACCGACCCTGTTTTGATTTCAGCAAATCAGTTTGACCGAGCGCAGACAACGTGATTAATATTCATGAACCCAGCAGCTCATCAATTCATAGTGCATTGTATATACATTAGTATGATAGTAAAATTATCCTTTAATAATAATTATGATCTATTACTATTTTTCTTACAGAAACCCTCAATGACCAAAAATATCTTAAGCATCACCACCAGTCTTAAGTTCAGTTAAAATGACAAATATGCATTCATTAGGCCTAAAAGTTAATTTTTACATAAAGGCATTGTGCTACTAAATATTACTATTATTTAGTAAAATGTATGTGATACTGCTACTACTGTTAAAACTTTATTTTTTTAAGAAATAAATCACAATATTTCTTCCATGTTTTAATTTTAATAGCAAATCCCCTTTATTTACCAAAAATAAAATGTTTAAATTTCATAAATTAAAAGACAAATTAAATTTGGGTGAAACTTATTTACTGTTTTTCATAATTATATAACCTGTAGAAAAATTTTAAACACAATTGTAAATAAGTATAAAGGATGGCATTGGTTTTATTTTTATTATTTTATTAATATATATATATTTTTTTAATTGGCATATTTTTGTGTTTTGCTTCGGTACCGAGAACCATGGATTTTCACTGGTATCGGTATCAAATACTGAAATTTGGGTACCGTGACAACACTATTTAAAAGGTATACGACTCACCAAGAAATATTTTGATTGTGTACTGCTCTGCATACAACTGTATAATGTCTAAACGTTAAACCAATATGTCTCTAATGATCTCTTTGTAAGAGACAAAACCACAGTAAGATTATTTATCGTAATGTCATGATGAGAATTACAAGAAATTGCCCCAACTCACGCTCGGCCAACATCAAATTGTAGGCTATTATTCCTGCTGTTGTGCTCATGTGTAAATTGAGGATAGAACGAACAAGTGATGATATTTGATACCTTCTGGGGACATGCATTGACCTGTATTTTAACTGTCTTTATGGGGACACCTTGTTTTAAGTGGGGATTGCATTATATGCATAATATAATTTGTGTAGAATTCTCAAGACCTTTTATATTTGTCATGTTTGACTGATTACAGGTTGCCTTCCTTCACAACATGGACACAGATTCCAGCTCTGCAGAAGATGGGAATGTGTCCCACTCCAATCCCAAGGTAAGAAAGTATAGATGATGGCCACAGTTCATAAAAGTTTGGAGAGTTCATTAATTTTATCTTGACTGATTTTTGTAACAGTTTAAAAGGCAACTCTTTCAATGTTTGTTTGATACTTGAGACCCATTCATACTTCATAACTTGCATTCATTTTTGCAATTATATATTAAACTAGATTATTAATCTGTTCTGGTCCATGTCTAAATTCTAATACAATCACATCGCAATTCAAATAAATTGGATCATTACTTTAGAGAAGTGACTACTAATTATAAATGTAGAGAACAGAAAATCATTGCATGTACATAACAAAAATGATCACTTTTAAAAAAACTTTTTTTTTTTTTTTTGCAGTTTACAATTGTACGGGTCCTTCTAAAAAATGTAGCATATTGTGATAAGTTCATTATTTTCCATAATGTAATGATAAAAAATAAACTTTCATATATTTTAGATTCATTGCACACCAACTGAAATATTTCAGGTCTTTTATTGTTTTAATACTGATGATTTTGGCATACAGCTCATGAAAACCCCAAATCCCCATCTCAAAAAATTAGCATATTTCATCCGACCAATAAAAGAAAAGTGTTTTTAATACAAAAAGTCAACCTTCAAATAATTATGTTCAGTTATGCACTCAATACTTGGTCGGGAATCCTTTTGCAGAAATGACTGCTTCAATGCGGCGTGGCATGGAGGCAATCAGCCTGTGGCACTGCTGAGGTGTTATGGAGGCCCAGGATGCTTTGATAGAGGCCTTAAGCTCATCCAAGAGTGTTGGGTCTTGTGTCTCTCAACTTTCTCTTCACAATATTCCACAGATTCTCTATGGGGTTCAGGTCAGGAGAGTTGGCAGGCCAATTGAGCACAGTAATACCATGGATAATTTACCAGTGGTTTTGGCACTGTGAGCAGGTGCCAGGTCGTGCTGAAAAACAAAATCTTCATCTCCATAAAGCTTTTCAGCAGATGGAAGCATGAAGTGCTCCAAAATCTCCTGATAACTAGCTGCATTGACCCTGCCCTTGATAAAACACAGTGGACCAACACCAGCAGCTGACATGGCACCCCAGACCATTACTGACTGTGGGTACTTGACACTGGACTTCAGGCATTTTGGCATTTCCTTCTCCCCAGTCTTCCTCCAGACTCTGGCACCTTGATTTCCGAATGACATGCAAACTTTGCTTTGATCCGAAAAAACTAGTTTGGACCACTGAGCAACAGTCCAGTGCTGCTTCTCTGTAGCCCATTTCCTGCACACGCCTGTGCACGGTGGCTCTGGATGTTTCTACTCCAGACTCAGTCCACTGCTTCTGCAGGTCCCCCAAGGTCTGGAATCGGTCCTTCTCCACAATCTTCCTCAGGGTCCGGTCACCTCTTCTCATTGTGCAGTGTTTTTTGCCACACTTTTTCCTTCCCACAGACTTCCACACTGAGGTGCCTTGATACAGCACTCTGGGAACAGCCTATTCTTTCAGAAATGTCTTTCTGTGTCTTACCCTCTCGCTTGAGGGGTGTCAATGATGGCCTTCTGGACAGCAGTCAGGTCGGCAATCTTACCCATGATTGCGGTTTTGAGTAATGAACCAGGCTGGGAGTTTTTAAAAGCCTCAGGAATCTTTTGCAGGTGTTTAGAGTTAATTAGTTGATTCAGATGATTAGGTTAATAGCTCATTTAGAGAACCTTTTCATGATATGCTAATTTTTTTAGATAGGAATTTGGGGTTTTCATGAGCTGTATGCCAAAATCATCAGTATTAAAACAATAAAAGACCTGAAATATTTCAGTTGGTGTGCAATGAATCTAAAATATATGAAAGTTTAATTTTTATCATTACATTATGGAAAATAATGAACTTATCACAATATGAAAATTTTTTGAGGAGGACCTGTATGTACTTTAGTTAAAAAATCATTCTACACTCTTTCTGTAGCATTGAATTTTTTTATTTGATTTTTAGCTGGGCCCAGAATCACATCCAGTCACTTAAACAGCAGAAGATTCTGTGATACCCTCACCAACAGACACACAGGTAATAAGACAGGTTTTTTTTATAACCATTTAGTTTCAGAGCTGCACATTATACATTATATTATAGTAATTATTTCCCAGCAACAATGTTGATCAGAATGTGTTTGACAGAACGATGCGAGGATGGCATTATTACAGGCTTTGTCCCAACCCTGTTAGGGCATACTGGATTTTATGCGCACATTTACGATACGTATTTACATTTATGAATGACAAATTGTAATATAATTATATCGGTTTCTATATTTTAAACAACTTAACACAAACGATGGATACAAACGCCCTCTAAACAATCCTGAAAGTTTGGTTGGCACTTAAACCTAATAGGTAGTAATGAGTATTTATGATAGCTTTTGGGGACATTGACCTGTATTTTAACTGTCCTTATGGGGACACTTTGGCTTAGTGAGGATGGAATCCTAGTCCTCTTAAGGATAACCATTGGAACTCGTATGTAATTTCTTGCTGATACAATTTTTGTTTATTTTTACAACTAAAAACTATTATGATCCTCCTACTGTTTTTTGCAAACTATAAGGTGCACCGTAGCAGTTTTCCTATATAGTTCATTGGGTACATCCGTCAGTAAAAACCATTTTAAATCCTAAAATATTGTTCGTCTAATTACTTTGTCCGCTGAAATTTGGAGACCATGTATTTAAAATGGCTACCCTCATACACTGTCCATAAAAGATGGATAGAAACATTCTCTAAACAGAAGTTGGTAATAACCTCAGGTCTTTATTTTAAATCCACTGTGCTTGTGTACAGAGCAAAAACAATAAAATATGTTGGCCCTAATAATTTCTAGCAAAATGAAAGTGTTGTTTCCCCTTGTTTTTGTTTTGTAATACTGTTATTCAGTCTCAATAAAGTGCCTTATCTGTTTTGTAATTTCATAGCCTCAAATGATAATTATTTTTTATTACAGGTATGGTCAGAAATTGACCATGCATCTCCAACCAGCGAATGTGTACCACCACTGGAAAGAACGGAGTGTATTTGTAAGTAACAACATTAATTACTTGCCTGTCCAAAGTCTGTCCATTAGGGTTACATAAAATATCTACCTTCCCTATTCTTGAAAGTTTGTGGTCTGAAGATCACATTTAACTGTGACAGGGTTTAAAAGTAGTGTTGTCAAAAGACCCGGTACTTTGGTACCAAGTCGGTACAAAATTTTTAAAAATGTGACTGTACCAGGTTTCTTTAAGTATTGGTAGTACCGAGGTCTCGTTCAAACCCGGTTCAGCGCTTTGATTTCCGTGAAGCAGAAAACGAGGATGGAATCTCAAAATCCAGTCATGAAAATGAAACTTACATTTTAATATGGACAGTCATGGAATTTGTCAAAGTTAGCATAAATCAAATCAAATCTCCATATGGACCAGTATCTGTAAATGTTAAGCCGCAAAAAAATCCGTGTTCTGCGCGTCTCTGTGTGAATCAATGAATGGCAGAGACGTGCAGGTTTGTTTGCTACATAGTCTGAAGCGCATGACGCTTGTATTAATTTCAGCATCTGAGCTTCAGAGTTCTCTCTCCATCAAACGATCTGAACTTTTCAGTTCATCTCAATGGACGCACAGCGCACCTGTATTTGATGCTGTAAACTCTGTGTGAAGGCGCACGACTCACCGTCGCTTTACTGATAGCGCCGTTTCTCACACATGCAAAGAGAGAGAGCGCGAGAGTCTTACCACGCTGAATCGACACGCTATATGTAAACTATTCTTTGTTGTCTTCTCCTGTCAAAATAATGGAGTTCATTTACAATTATTCATTTTCGAACAAGCAGAAGACACTCCGGTTTCTCCGGTAGTGGCCGGAGCTAATGTGCAAATGGCAATTTCATTGGCTGACGCTCAACTAGCACCGACCCTGTTTTGATTTCAGCAAATCAGTTTGACCGAACGCAGACAACGTGATTAATATTCATGAACCCAGCAGCTCATCAATTCATAGTGCATTGTATATACATTAGTATGATAGTAAAATTATCCTTTAATAATAATTATGATCTATTACTATTTTTCTTACAGAAACCCTCAATGACCAAAAATATCTTAAGCATCACCACCAGTCTTAAGTTCAGTTAAAATGACAAATATGCATTCATTAGGCCTAAAAGTTAATTTTTACATAAAGGCATTGTGCTACTAAATATTACTATTATTTAGTAAAATGTATGTGATACTGCTACTACTGTTAAAAATTTATTTTTTTAAGAAATAAATCACAATATTTCTTCCATGTTTTAATTTTAATAGCAAATCCCCTTTATTTACCAAAAATAAAATGTTTAAATTTCATAAATTAAAAGACAAATTAAATTTGGGTGAAACTTATTTACTGTTTTTCATAATTATATAACCTGTAGAAAAATTTTAAACACAATTGTAAATAAGTATAAAGAATGGCATTGGTTTTATTTTTATTATTTTATTAATATATATATATTTTTTTAATTGGCATATTTTTGTGTTTTGCTTCGGTACCGAGAACCATGGATTTTCACTGGTATCGGTATCAAATACTGAAATTTGGGTACCGTGACAACACTATTTAAAAGGTATACGACTCACCAAGAAATATTTTGATTGTGTACTGCTCTGCATACAACTGTATAATGTCTAAACGTTAAACCAATATGTCTCTAATGATCTCTTTGTAAGAGACAAAACCACAGTAAGATTATTTATCGTAATGTCATGATGAGAATTACAAGAAATTGCCCCAACTCACGCTCGGCCAACATCAAATTGTAGGCTATTATTTCTGCTGTTGTGCTCATGTGTAAATTGAGGATGGAACGAACAAGTGATGATATTTGATACCTTCTGGGGACATGCATTGACCTGTATTTTAACTGTCTTTATGGGGACACCTTGTTTAAGTGGGGATTGCATTATTTCCATGAAACCTTCTGGGGACATTGACCTGTATTTTAACTGTCTTTATGGGGACACCTTGTTTAAGTGGGGATTGCATTATTTCCATGAAACCTTCTGGGGACATTGACCTGTATTTTAACTGTCTTTATGGGGACACCTTGTTTAAGTGGGGATTGCATTATATGCATAATATAATTTGTGTAGAATTCTCAAGACCTTTTATATTTGTCTGATTACAGGTTGCCTTCCAAATCAACATGGACTAGGGTTAGGGTTCTTAACATGAACGACACCGAAATGGACCAACTTGCTGATTTCCTGGGACATGATATTCGTATCCACAGGAAATATTACAGATTACCCGAGGGAACACTATTAACAGGGTATGTAACCTGTTAATCGAGTTTAAACTACCTGTCAAGCGTGTCCTAGTGACTTTGGAAGAATCTGTGCATATGTCTGAATACGAAGACTATATTTCAGAGTGCGTTGAGCCTGATCCTGGGATAGAGAGTGAAACAGAACTGTCAGATCATTCTCATGACGTGACGTCAAGTGAGACAGGTAAAGATTTGTAAACACATTTTTTTAAGATGTTTGTAATTTCCATTAGTTAAATAATAATTAAATCATGCCTTCAAGCAGGCACTTCAGGAGTGAATAGCAGCAGGCCAGTAAACATGAATGAAGGTAAGACGTATGAACAAGCAGTTAAATGTTTAAAGCAATTAGAATATCAAGAATTCCCCCCCAAACAGCCAATCAGTAATTAGTAGTTTGATTTAGAAATGTATATGATTGTGTTTCTAAAGGATCTCCAGAGAGGACACGGGAGGTCATGAAAGTAACATCAGGTAAGGAACCTGTCCTGTAATAGTTTTTATTTACTTTATTTATAAAAGGTCAACCACATCATAAAGAATACAGTAGTATAAAAATAATCCAGTCTTGCACCTACAACACATGCAGTGCAATTAATGTAATTTTCTTGTCATTAGTTCCTAGGAAGAGAAAGTGGAGTGAGGTGGAGATTGCGGCTGTAGAAGAGACAATGATGAAATGTATTCACTCGGGAGTTACTCCTGGAAAAGTCGACTGTGTTGCATGCATTACAGCAGCCCCCAAAGCCCTCGGTGAACGAGACTGGCAGGCGGTGAAGTATTATATAAAAAACAGAATCACAGCATATGAGAGAAAGACCACTAAAAAGTAAGGTTGATTTTGGTTGTTGATTCCGTTTTTGCGTTTTAGTTGAATTATAATATTTTTTTTTGGTCTCAATACTAGGGCTGCACGATATTGGGGAAAAAGGACATTGCGATATCTTATTTTTCTGCGATATATATTGCGATATGATATCTAATCTAATTTTTTCTTACAAACAAACATGGCATGAGCACACATACATTCTCATTTTAAATGATTTAAACATCAGAGTATTGTTTAAATTAGAGTAAATTATTTGTTTGTAACTTTAGGATATGGTTTGAATTGTTAACATTTAACTAACATGAACTTACCATGAGCAATACTTGTGTTACTATATTTTTTAATCTTTGTTTATCTTCGTTATCTTAAAAACACAGCTGTTCATTGTTTGGTAATGTTACTTCACAGTAGGGATGCACCGGTTGACCGGCCATTAATCGGAACCGGCCGGTTTTTGCTTAAAATACGCAATCGCCCGTTTTTGGTGTTTTTCCGGCCGATTTTTCCGGAAGTGCGCTCGCGTGCACAGACTACATTGTAATCGTTTGCTATGTAATTTGTGTGGAAGAGTATTTCGAAATCTGTGCGCAGGACACAGGCAGTCGATCAGTACCGGAAATGCAGAGCTTCATGTCTGAGGCACAGATGGCAGGAAGTGAACAGCCGCTGTTGTACTGGCGCACAAATAAGAGCCTTTCCTGCGCACTGAAGCTGCGCGAGCGTATACTGTACCGGTCCGCGCCCTGAACACGAGTAGACCGTGAAGAGATGTTCAGCTCAACTTCTCACGTGTTGGATGAGAAACGAAACGGACTAAACTGTGACAAAACAGAATTATTTTTTATTTATTTATTTTACTTTTTATTATTATTATTAGAACTTGCATTCATGTTTGAAAAGCCAGAAATAAACTTCAATTCTGAATTAGGATGATTATTTTTATTTTACCCTAAAATAGACTTAATTTAATTTAAAAATCATCTGCTGTAGCACACTGAAAAAAAGTATTTCATCTAATTAAAATATTTTAGGGTAATGATTCACATCTATATTTTTTTTACTTGAGTCAACAAGTTATTTATTTTTCACTGGCTCAAGTAAAAAAAATATAGATGTGAATCATTATCCTATTTATTTATTTTTTATTATTATTGGATGAATGAAACCCTTTGCATCTTTGTTTTATTCGCACAAACATTATTTGATTTTAACATTTTGGAAAATGTATTTATATAGCATACTTTTATTTAGTCTCACTGGTAAAGACCTTTTTTTTTAACTTAAAACCAAATTTAAAAACTAAAATACTGAATGCTGATCAAGAAACATCTTTTTGAATGTGTGTTGATTGTGTTGTTTGGACTGTAGAACTGTGCAGTTGTTACCTTTAATTTCACATGGTTACAGTTAATCTTTTATTTAAGGCCAGTTCTCTGTAGTTTCAACCCATTTAAAAAACAAAAGCTAAATGCTGATGTCTGTACTATCTGTGTTTGTATTGAATGTAGGCTACTTATTGTACAGTAACTGCCTTTAATTTCAGATGGTTACAGTTATTGTTTTCAATAGCCAAAAGCAAGTGTAATTATCTCTGCAGTTTAGGATATCGCACAAGATTTGACAACACAGAACACGTCATCACAGAATTATATATTTTTTTTTCGACATCGTTTTTTGATTTTGATAAATTTGCGCGAGGGAGAGAGCAAGACAGCGCTTGTGTTGTTTGAAGACGGTGAAGGTGGGCGTGAGCGCGTGGCTGGGCCCTCTCTCTCTCTCTCTCTCTCTCTCTCTCTCTCTCTCTCTCTCTCTCTCTCTCTCTCTCTCTCTCTCTCTTTCTCTCTCTCTCTGCTCGTTCTTATGCGCTCTGTTAAACTGCTAGGACTTAAACTGTGCAATTAATCCGCGAATCACATTCGTCAAGGGCCGGGGAGCAGCTGCCCGTACAGTTAATGAATAACGGATCAACTACGACAGCCTACATCGCACATCCTGCAATGTGACTATCGCGAATTTGTACATCGCGATATCGATGCTTAAAAGACACATCGTGCAGCCCTACTCAATACCGTAGTTGAAACATTATAATGTAACTTAAGTTTTGAAAGAGTTAAAACGGCTTGATGTTGGTTGTAAATTTGGTGCCTGGACTTCCTTGTTTTTAATGCTGTGTCAAGTGATAAGCAGTTGGTGTAAGTAAATGTTTTTTCTAATTGCGTAGATTAGTTTAACTGTACAGTAGCCATACGACAGAGTGAGTGCCTATAGTATTCAATCCCTTTATTCAGGCCCCTTTACGTTTCACATTTTAATTGTAAATTGATTAATTTATTTTCTGATGGCACATTAGACGAAACGCATCATAAAAACTATATGTTGTAATATCTGATGGCAAGCACTGAACCCATACTGTACTGATTAAATTTGGCTGTAGATTCAATTTGTATCAAGGTCGTTTTTATTTCTCTTGGATTTCTTTTAATGATTTAAAGATTAAATTCTTAGAGCATTTCAAAACCAGACAAAAAAAAACAAAACATTCCACTGATAACGTTCATAATTTTAGACAATTTAAGAATTGTAGCTCTGATCTAACCTTCCCGAATGTGTTATTACTGGTTAACTACAGGATACTTAACTTTACCTCAAACATAATACATACTTTTAAAAGTAAGCTTACCATGTATACGTTTAATTGGTATGGTAATTAAAAAAAAAAAAAAATTTGTGTGTATTTACTTATTGTGTGCTCTGTCAGGTTTAGGGTGGGTGTTTGTAAAAGCACTGTGTGACAACTTTATTTTAAAGGGCTTTATAATATATATTAGATTGACTTTGATAAGAGCAGCAAAATCACATTCAACGTACGTCTCTCATGGGTCATAATAATCAGTAAATTTAGCAACTAAATTGTGTAAGAATGAGTTAAATGCAGTATATGATTGTGGCAGTCTTAGTGGACTGAAATGGCTTGCAGTTGAAGATTGCATGTTGTTCAAGTTCATTTTTGAAGTCAAGCTGAACTAACTTATTAAACCACCCTATTTTTAACAAACCAATATAACTTCCAGAAATACCATTATGAATTGGCCAGCTGGCCATATTATGACCTTTCTTTGTCTGTAGATTACACTGGTTTGTCCCCAGATTGGACATCCATGTGTACTTACTCATACACTAGTTGGTCAGGGTTTTGTCCCCAGATGGGACTTCCGTTAATGCCCATATATGGAGTTGTCCCCGTGTCCCCACATGTGTTAACCTGACCTGTCCCCAGATTATCACCTACCCTTATTTTAATGAATTAATTACATTTTAAGTGAGATATTTATTAAACTTTTTTTTTTAGATTTTTTGATGTGTTTATCTAGTCTCTAGGATGTCAGGAAAGTGGTGTCCCCAAAATGTGGTAAATAACTGGTGCCCCCACGAGGCACCCCAAACAAGTATGTGTGTGTGTGTGTGTGTGTGTGTGTGTGCGTGTGTGTGGGTGTGTTTTTGCTACCTCTTGGGGACATGGATGTGTTTTTTTACCTTCCATGTGGGGACACGATGACCAACTGGGGACAAAATCTGTGTCCCCATAAGGATGCCCATTGGAACTGATAGGAAATAGCATGCTAATATAGCCTGTGCAAATTTCTTAGCTCCTTACTTGTGACCCCAGAAGGTGGTTTTACCAGTGTTGGAGTGTGAGGGTGTGTGTTCGGATTTGCCCCCTGAGCCGGGTCTTGGTACTGCAGTGTGCATATTTAATAAATCTCCGCCTCATATTTACATGTATGGCGGGAAACTAAGAAGACGTGTTTCCCCCTATGGCTCGGTCCTGGTACAGCATTGTGCATAATAAATAATTGCCAGATATTACATATCAATAAATGCTACATATCTTGGACACAAGGAAGTTATCTCAAGTTAACTGCTCAGCTTTTGATGGATATCAACCATGTATTCTAGTAAATTAATAAAGTATGATGAATATAGACTATCGTACGCTTCGACTATAAAAATTAATATAATTTTCAGACACTTTGTATGTTATAGCCTAGTAGGATGTTTAGATCTTGTTCTACAAGGAGCCATAAAATATCAAATTGTTTTACCAAAACGTTGAAAAACAAACACCTGCTAAACATAGTCAATTACTAGTACTGAAATCAGAAACCCATGTTGTAATTCATGTTATGTTAGTATCATGTTAGTAGATCGCGTTGCTGATAGCTTAGGCTAGCTAACAAGATAGCACACGTGATTACAGTAGGTACAGCCTGTCCACGCAACGCAGTAACCCCACACATTTGTATAGCGCCCAATACAAAGTAATGATAAAGCTATGAAACAACGTATATTATGTAATTATTGTTATCCTACCTTAGACATGTTGTCGGCGAAGATAATGTCCAAACTATCGTTTGATGTCAACAGGGACGGACTGACAATCTGTGCGTTCTGGAAAAGTCCAGAACGGCCGTCCGTTTAAACTTACGGAAAAAAGGCACAGTATAAACATATAAACTACCGGTATTTATTTACTTCAGATCACCGTTCGCGGGCCGGTATACGTCACCATGGTAACCGCGGCGCGACTCAAGTTATTTTGCTTAGAATTATGGGTAGTGTAGTATTTCTCCAGAAGATCGCAAATAACAAGGTTGATTTTTATACTTTGTGGCTTTTATGGGAGCAGAAACTTTCGTTTCTCAGCCTCGTAGCTCATGGTCAATCTAACTTGGATGGTTTAGGGGTCTCCAAACTTTTTTAGCTACTTTTTAAAAATGAAAGTGGCCGAGAGCTATATGCAAAAATTAAATCTATAAAAAAAAAAAAACTAACATAAATAATGTCTCATAACTCTCATATTAACAACTATGCCAACTGTTTTAGACCTAAACGAGTTATTGTAAGCCTATATGTCACCTTTAATTGACATATAAAAAATTATTATACTGTAAAAACACATAATTATTGTTGATTTTATAGTACATCATAACTGTATTTTCATGATTATAGTGACCAAAATGAGCATTGTTATCACATAATCCTGTTCAAAAAGTACTAATACTACACAATAAAATCAATTCACCAAGTTTTATATCGAAAACCAGCAAATAACAAATAAACTTACCATCAATATGCACTTTTTGTTTGCATAAACATTAAAATAGTATCATTAAAATGATGGCCAAATTTGAATGAAGTGTCTTACAACATGTTATCTACTAACATGTAAAAGTTCAAATAAAGTTTTGACAAAAACGTTTTTATAAAAAGATAAACCTCGCATATTTCAGTCTTTAAATCATTCTTATAAAAAGAATGATTCAAAAAAGACAAAATACTGACATTTACAATACACAATAGCTTATCTTTTATTATTAATAGTACAGTTTTTTTTCATTCGCTTTGGTACTATTTTCACAAATAAGGTGTACATTTTCAAAACTCTTAGTACAAAAATCCAAACTGATCACATTTGTAACACAGCTAGTCATTCTTTCAAAACCGGATCTCATTCTTTCATTCAGTTGCACATGTTTTCATTCCATATAATCATTGTTTCAAAAACAAGATTATTGTAATATGTAATGAGAACATTTGGTTTAATCACTGAAACACAACAGTATGATCTTCTTTCAGTTTAGTACTTTTAACATTCAGTTCATCCAACAGCAAACAATGCAAGATACTGGTTTCAAATCGGCCTTAGAAGTGCTGAAATTAATATGCTACAGTACTATAAAAGACAGATTACACAGTTTTCACATTAGGCAATACACTTTTATATGCCAATATATTTAGTACATTACCCAACATTTACATAATCTATAATTTCCAAAATATCCATCCAATGTGTAATCAAGTGAAGGATCAATGAAGACATCCTCTACAATAATTTGGGCAAATTAGTTTTTATTTTTCTGATATAATTGTAACATAGGTATATTTTCTATAATGAAATTTAACTAAAGGAGAAGAAACATTTAACATTTAGTGCACACATTACATTAATTTGGATCACGCCTGTCTTGAGCATTTGGCCATAGATTCTCATCCACATCACAATGAATGTTATCATTGTTCAAGCACCTTGGAAAAAGCCTTTTGGCGAGCATGCTTGACATTGGTCTACACTGATGTCATCACATGCATCATCCATGGCCTGAATGAGGCTAGCACGCTCAAGGGGTTGGCGATCATAGACCTTCCACCTCCATGCTGAAAAACATTCCTCAATAGGGTTGAGGAAGGGAGAGTATGGAGGCAGGTAAAGGGTCATGAATCAGGGATGGGCCTGAAACCATGCTTGAACTACCTCTGCGTGGTGGAACCTGACATTGTCCAACACAGTTACATAGGTGACCCCTTTATACCTTGACAGGCTGGTTCAATTTCATTGAGGAACTCAATAAGATGTGCAGCATTATAGGAGCCAAGTAATGGCCTACGTCCTACAACACCATCTTCAGAGATAGCTGCGCACATGGAGATGTTTCCTCCAGGTTGTCCAGGCACTTGGACATAATTTATATGTTCATACAAACACGCATTTTTATTTCTGTAGTTCTCAAAATCCATATACTGTATATTCCTGACAAACCAATTTAAAATCTATAGGTTTACCAAATGGTTCAGTGATTAACCATTAAGATCAGTAAGAGATTTATGAAAGGTGGTTACTGTGAATGAAACATTTATTAAGATGAAACACTTATTTTGTGTAGTGAAAAGGATACTTTGTGGTTTTGTGTATTGTACTAAAACAATCGAAAATATGCTGACATGTTTGAAAAAAGTGCACTTTTGATGATCTGTCGTGATATTAGTAATATGAGTTGTGAAAATGTACACCTTGCTTGTGAAAATAGTACCAAAGTGAATAAAAAAAAACTGTAAAATTCGGTCCGATTTTCCCGTGGCGTCTGTCGTTGCTATGTTGCTACGTTGCTAGAAGTTTTAATAGCCTAGCTAATGGATTTCCACTACCGATAAACGTTTGCTGTAGCTCTGCTAGAAGATTTATTTACGGAGAAGAAAAAAACACCTGTGGTTTGGGTGCACCCCCATCCTTCATATTGACTCGTTGCACCTGGAAAAAATGAGTGGGTCGCTTAAATATTTTGAACTTGAGCGCAAAAGACGCCATATGTGAATGGCCCTTGGCGAGCTACCTCCAATCAGGCCACGAGCAACGTGTTGGAGACCACTTTAGACATTATGTCTGAAAATAAATATCCTAGGGAGAAAATGAATGGGATTTTCCTGTTCTGTTGGGGGCCCCCTTGGAGGATCCACTGAGAAGCAGCTCAATTTAGCGCAGAATTCTCTATTTCTCTTAAAAACCCACAGATGACTATGTGATTCAAGTTTGATATTCTCAACATATTGACGTAAAAAAACAGGCGAAACATTGTTCCAAGAACAAACCAGTCAGAAGACATTTCACTCCACAACTTATGAATTAACTGTAGTAAAACAAACATTTTTTGGCAGAAATGTACCTGTATAAGTTCATATTGAAAATGCTGTTATATTAATATAGTCATGTAGGCCTATATTACATTTACATTACATTTATTCATTTAGCAGACGCTTTTATCCAAAGCGACTTACAGATGAAGACAGTGGAAGCAATCAAAAACAACAAAAAGAGCAATGATATATAAGTGCTATAACAAGTCTCAGTTAGGTTAATACAGTACACGTAGGATGGGTTTTTAACTAATATAATAAATAAAAAGAAAACAGATAGAATAAAAAAATGAAAGAATAGAGCAAGCTAGTTAGAGGTCTTTACACATACACACACACATACATATACAATTGCATAATAAATGAAAATAAAATAGAATACAAAAAGATCAGAAAGGTAGTTAGATTTTTTAAAGAATAGAATTAGAATAGTGAGTGTTAAAGTTAGAGGGTCAAATAAAGATGGAAGAGATGTGTTTTAAGCCGATTCTTGAAGATGGATAAGGACTCAGCTGCTCGGATTGAGTTGGGCAGGTCATTCCACCAGAAGGGAACATTTAATTTAAAAGTCCGTAAAAGTGACTTTGTGCTTCTTTGGGATGAACAATCAAGCGACATTCACTTGCAGAACACAAGCTTCTAGAGGCACATAAGTCGGAAGTAACACATTTAGGTAAATGGGTGCAGTGCCAGTGCTGGTTTTGTAGGCAAACATCAATGCCTTGAATTTTATGCGAGCAGCTATTGGAAGCCAGTGCAAATTGATAAACAGATGTGTGACGTGTATTCTTTTTGGCTCATTAAAAATTAGTCTTGCTGCCGCGTTCTGAATTAATTGTATAGGTTTGATAGAATTGGCTGGAAGACCTGCCAAGAGAGCATTGCAATAGTCCAGCCACAGAACAAGAGCTTGAACAAGGAGTTGTGCAGCATGTTCCCAAAGAAAGGGCTTGATCTTCTTGATGTTGAATAAAGCAAAACTGCAGGATCGGACAGTTTTAGCAATGTGGTCTGAGAAAGTCAGCTGATCATCAATCATAACTCCAAGACTTCTAGCTGTTTTTGAAGGAGTTATGGTTGATGTGCCTAACTTAATGGTGAAATTGTGATGGACCGATGGGTTTGCTGGAATCACAAGCAGTTCTGTCTTGGCAAGGTTGAGTTGAAGGTGATGGTCCATCATCCAGGAAGAAATGTCAGTTAGACAAGCTGAGATGCGAATAGCTACCGTCGGATCATCAGGATGGAATGAGAGGAAGAGTTGAGTGTCATCAGCAGTGGTATTGTCAAGCACGAGTCGAGACCAAGTCCACAAACATCAAGTCCAAGTCCGAGTCCGAGTCCAAAAGGGGCCAAGCTGGACTCAAGTCCGAGCTCCCAAAGGCCGAGTCCGAGTCCAGAAAGTAATAAAAAAAAAAGGCTATATAGGCTATGTATTAAATGTAATGCAGTATGCTAATGTTTTTTAAGAAGTTATGACAGTTTATTTATTTATTTTTGCATTTATATTTATACTAAATATTTGGGCTACTGTTTTTGATAACGCATACATAATAGGTTTGTAGAAAATCAACAACAACAAAAAAAAATCTATAAATATTTTCATAATTTTTCAGGAATTGTTGATTCTTTTCAACACTTGTAAGTCTGAACCAGAATATCAAGATATTTTATTATTTTGTAAAAAAGCACCACCATGTTATATGTATAATAAAATTTGAGTATGACAAACACAAATCCCTTCTATTATTTTATCCCTTGAGGTAGCCCTCGCACACAAAAAGGTTGGTTGGAGGATGGAGACCCCTGGTATATAACTATGTTTTATAATTATATGTTTGTGTAATTTGGGGTTTCTGCCTGCAGTGACACTTTTGTGTGCGAGGCCCCACCCATCCTCCCCTCAATACGGTGCAGTCGTCCTGTCCCTTTTGCAGAAAAGCATCCATAAAGAATGATGTTTCCACCTCCATGCTTCACAGTTTGGATGGTGTTTCTTGAGGTTGCACTCATCCTTAGTCTTCCTCCAAACACAACAAGTAGAGTTTAGACCAAAAAGCTCTATTTTCATCTCATCAGACCACATGACCTTCTCCCATGAATGAGTATGTGGACAAGTGTCTTTTATACAGGTAACAGTTCAAACCGGTGCAGTTAATAGAAGTAACAGTTCAAACCGGTGCAGTTAATAAAAAGTGGAGAAAAGGAGGGCTTCCTGTGAGAGCTGGAATTCTTACTGGTTGATAGGTGATCAAATGCTTATGTCATAAACAATAAACTGCAAAAATATATATTTTTAAAATATACAATGTGATTTTCTGGATTGTTATTTAAGATTCTGTCATTAGAGTAGAAGAGTATACCTAAGATAAAAATGACAGGCTCTTACGTGGTTTGTAAGTGGGAACCTGCACAATCCCCAGTGTATCAAATGCTTTTCCTCCTCACTGTAGATAACTGAGGGGAACACTTATTTTAAAAAGTGCCATGTTGACACTGTTTTGGAGTTGCAACACTGAGTTCAAATGACTGCAAAACAATCCCATATGATACTTCATCTGGTGCCCACTCTAAAGCAAAACTATATTCTTTCCAGTTATTAATTTAAAATACTTTCATATTATCTGTAATCGAATGTGTTCCATCCTACAATTCCTCCTTTAAAACCCTTGCCTCACACTTGAATTGCAGGCAGGAGTTTATTTTACTAACGTGATTGTTTCTTTAATCAACATGACAAAATAGTTTTGTCTTTTTATTTATAATACAGAGCTTAACTGTAGAGACCTACATTTCGGTTGGATAAAGGAGGGTACATAAATTAACCAATATCAAAAGCGTATGTTGGTTGATTGTTGTGGGTTTTTCCATCTTCACACACACACACACTCGAGACCGGTGTATGTCCTGGTTAAGACTATCCGGGTCCCCACATGGTCAACCCCTCCCCCACACCTATACCCGCGCGCGCGTCTGGAGCTAATGATTGCATCTCGTGACTCACTCACTGGACGAGCAGGAGCTGCAAACGCAGCAGCAATCAGCGTGTTCGTTCTCCAAGGTAAGCTAAACACTTTTATTTCAAATGTAATTCGTGTGTTAACATCATAACAATGCCACTACCATATATTATGGAGAATGTTAATAACAAAGCAGCC
>NW_020528024.1:0-26940 GCF_003368295.1 Carassius auratus | reverse complement strand
GAAGAGTTGGAATATAGCATGTCATTAAAGTACTTTTATGATACTTAATTGGTGCTTTTTATTTAATTTTTTTTTTTTTTTTTTTTTTTGTCATCTTGGAGCTAAACAACCTAATGCTGTATTACATTTGTACTCAAAATGGAAAATTCCCAGTTCCCCGTATAGGAACTGTTAACTGGAATGCCCTCTCAAGCCGGAGTTTCAATGTAGAATCTCAGAGGTATCGCAAAAACTCCAACTTCACTGTGTCTCGATAAACTTAGTGGTGCACGTATAGTACTAGCCAACCTTTATTAAGTTGGCTTGAGAGAGCCAACTTATTCTATTTAAACTTATTATGTTGGCTTGGCAACAAGCCAACATACTGTTATGCTATTTAAACTTCTTCTTTTTATGTTGGCTTGGCAACAAGCCAACATACTGTTATGCTATTTAAACTTCTTCTTTTTCTTATTATTATTTTTCTGACAGAAATTCTGTACGCTACTCCTCCTAGGGCTTTAAAGCCACAAGCCCCAAACTCGGCAGACACCTGCGGTATAGAGCGGTGGTGTGTGCTATATCTTTTCAGAGTGATCAGACTCAAAGTTTTTTTTTATTAATTTTTAAATGTCAAAATTCATTACCCATAGACTTACATTGTCTGAGAAAAATTGCGCCCCTACAGTTGCAATGACATTTAGGGGCGGAGTCGGGTTTCGTTTCACTTTTAAACTGGTTAAAAATACTGCTGCTCAGCCCAGGCTGTCTACACGGAGCCGAGAACTAGCGAATTCATTCTTATTTAAGACCTTTTAAAAACGCGATTACACGCAATCCACACGTTAGAACACACCAAGAGCTAAATTCAGATGTTTCTGAACTGTTTAAAGTAATAACATTATATATTCGCGGCAGCCAACTGCTCGCGAGCTGGCGATGTATTTCTCTGAACACTTGAAGTCCACAGAGAATTTACAGCCTTTCGCATTAAAACACTGCAGCGAAACGGCACAAAACAATTAGAATAATATATTATATGGTTTTAAAGTAGTTTTGGCCACTGTCACGCTGGTCTTAGCTGGTTTCTAACTGAATCATCATGCTGAACGTCACAGATGAGCTCGCGATGTATTTGTCTGAACACTTGAAGTACACATTTACAGCCTTTCACATTAAAACACTGCAGCGAAACGGCACAAAACAATTAGAAGAATATATTACACATATGAAAATGAGTGTTTATATGTGCTTGTGAGATTTCTCTGTCAGGCTTAACGTCGCAGCAATTGCTCAGCGTTGCATAACATGGTAAAGCAGGGAGCTACACTGAGACCAAAAGGGTCGCATGCATCACTGATTATTTTTGTACCTACTTATGTGTTATGCTATGATTTAATATGACCATTTATTAAAACAGAAATGTGTATTTTAAGAATACGTTTTATAACGTGCTCCGAGCATTCAACACATCAAGTTGGCTTCAGCCCCGCGCTGCGGGAAAGCTGAACTGAGCAGCTGATGGCGCGTGTGCACGAGAGAGAGC
The DNA here is from genome assembly GCF_003368295.1 of Carassius auratus. Lineage (NCBI taxonomy): Eukaryota > Metazoa > Chordata > Actinopteri > Cypriniformes > Cyprinidae > Carassius > Carassius auratus. The sequence continues at coordinate 25,415 of NW_020528024.1, read as the reverse complement.
CGCGCGTATCGCGGACAGGGACAGCAACACTGAACAGAGCTGTCGTTCAGGACGTTCACTTCCTCCTGGACCTGAACGAACAAATTCAAATCGCAGTTTAAATAAACAGAAAAAAAAAGCGAAAAGCAAAAGAGCTCAATTCAGCAGCGCGGTGTTGTTCAGGGAGCAAGCAGAGACGCGTCTCAAAGTCTTCTTGCTTTTGTACCGACAACAAATACATACAAAATATGTCGAAATACCCGTGTTGGAAAGTGTGTTCGAATAAGTATGTGGTTATGTCTTAAGTGAAAGTAAAGATTTGCAAAAAAAAAATCGGATGTGTATCATCATAATGGATGCGTTTGTCTCTTAAAGGGACCGCGCCTAATTTACTAGCTCTGCTGTCAGAGTCTTTAATGTATGAAAATGAAAGTAAATCACTCACTGCTCTTGACTGAATTACCTTGTAGTACAAGAATTTATCCAAAGTCAATCCAAAAATAAGATAGAATTGTTTTACTAGTGGGTGCAGGCCACTAGTTCATTTATGTAAGTGAGTATGGCAAAATAGTGATCTGTGAAATATTATACCCACTAATTCTTCATACAGTAGGCTACCAGTGAAATTGATTTAAAAAAATAATAATTAAGGACCTGCCCATGTTTTGCTTAAGTGTTTCTTTCTTTAATTGTTAATGCAACCTTTTCACACCACAGACTGAACCAAATTAAGCATTTCTTGCTTGGTAACTGTTCAACAAAGTATTGATAGTTGTGTAAATATTTTACTGACAGTCTGAAGTTTTGGTTGATTCCATTACATATCTTTTTATCAAAGTTATCCGAAATTATCAAGATGAATTTGTTCTGAGTTATTGTCATATATTATTACCAGTTTCTAAACTACAGCAAATAAACTGTGATTATGTGAGAAATGTTGAAGGTGTCTGAATACATTTTGGTTTGATTGTGTATTTTATCTTACAGTGAAGACTATGCAGTGCTATTTTACATTAACAAAAACAAACTTAAAAAAAGTAAACATTATGTAAATAGCACAAATAAATAAATAGAATGAACATACAGTACAAATTAAACAATTTTAAACAGTGTGTAACTGCATCATCTATACAAACCATTGTGCTTGGACCCCTTATGATCTCCTTGATTTAAAATGCATTGTTTCAGTAATCTTGTGTGTCGTTGCCCACAACGCAACGGTGGCAGGACTGTGAAATACATACACGAGAAAAATAGGCATGACTTATTTCACATCCAGCTAGACAACCCTGTCATAGCTGTTATCATAGCCCAGGCTTTTTATTAAAAAAAGAAAACAGCAAGGGAGCATGGAAAAAGACTGTTGCAGGTGTATTTTTTATGGCATTATTATGTGTATTAATTTTGCAGCGGGGCAACTCAATGTTGGGCACACAAGTACTTGGCTCTTTGCTCCATGGCCAAGATGGCCAAGCAACATCAAAAGTTAGTTCACTAACTTTTAATTCTAGTTCTTATTATTATTTTTCTGACAGAAATTCTGTACGCTACTCCTCCTAGGGCTTTAAAGGACCACAAGCCCCAACTCGACCAGACACCTGCGGGATAGAGCGGTGGTGTGTGCTATATCTTTTCAGACTGATCAGACTTAAAGTTTTTTTTTAATTAATTTTTAATGTCAAATTCATTACCCATAGACTTACATTGTCTGAGAAAAATTGCGCCCCTACAGTTGCAATGAGATTAGGGCGGAGTCGGGTTTCGTTTCACTTTTTAAACCGGTTAAAAATACAAGTAAATAATACAATTTCCCTCAAACTGACAAGCTAAACAACATATCTGATTATTACAGGGGTTAGGGCTCATTATAATTTATTTCTGGGCAGAGATCAATCAAGAAAGACGAGAGAAGAATCAGCTGCTGCTCAGCTCAGGCTGTCTCCACGGAGCTCACAACGAGCGAATTCATTCTAATTTAAGACCTTTTATTATTAAATTATATCGGCGATTGCACGCAATCTACCCGTTAGAACACACCAAGAGCTAAATTCAGATGTTTCTGAACTGTTTAAAGTAATAACATGATATTTTCGCGGCAGCCAAATGTCCGGGAGCTCGCGATGTATGAACACTTGAAGTCCACATTTACAGGCCTTCACATGAAAACACTGCAGCGAAACGGCACAAAACAATTAGAAGAATATATTATACACATGAAAATGAGTGTTTATATGTGCTTGTGAGATTTCTCTGTCAGACTGAAAGTCTGCGATGCTCAGCGTTGCATAACATGGTAAAGCAGAGCTACACTGGCGACAGAAATGTTTTTTTGCATCATTGCAAAAATGCAATCAGCATTTGCATCACTGATTATTTTGTACCTACTTATGTGTTATGCTATGATTTTAATATGAGCATTTATTAAACAGAAATGTGTATTTTAAGAATACGTTTTATAACGTGCTCCGAGCATTCAACACATCAAGTTGGCTTCATCCCCGCGCTGCGGGAAACTGAACTGAACAGCTGATGGCTCGCGCTGTGTTCGCTGCGAGAGAGAGCCGCGTCTCGCGAACAGCAACACTGAACAGAGCTCTTCGTTCAGGACGTTCACGTCCTCCTGCACCTGAACGACAAATACGAATCGCAGTATAAATAAACAGAAAAAAAGAGCGAAAAGCGAAAGAGCTCAATTCAGCAGCGCGGTGTTCTGGTGTTCAGGGAGCCAGCAGAGACTCGTCTCAAAGTCTTCTTGCTTTTGTACCGACAACAAGTACATACAAAATATGTCGAAATATCCCGTGTTGGAAAATGTGTTCGAAGATTATGTGTTATGTCTTAAGTCAAAGTAAAGAGTTGCAAAAAAACCGGATGTGTATAATTATAATGGATGCGTTTGTCTCTTAAGGCGACCGCGCCTAATTCACTAGCTCTGCTGCAGTTTCTTTAATGTACGATAATGAAATATCACTCACTGCTCTTGACTGAATTACCTTGTAGTACAAGAATTTATCCAAAGTCAATCCCAAAATGCAGATAGAATTGTTTTACTAGTGGGTGCAGGCCACTAGTTCATTTATGTAAGTGAGTATGGCAAAATAGTGTGTGAAATCTGTGAAATATTATACCCAAAATTCTTTATACTGTAAGGCTACCAGTGAAATTTATTAAAAAAATAATAATAATTAGGGACCTGACCATGTTTTGATTAAGTGTTTCTTTCTTTAACAAGTATACTTTCTTCTGTACAACTCTAACCCCAGCTACAAGACAGAGCAAATGCACTGTGTCTACTGTAAGAAATAGAACAAGGCATGTGGTTTAAAAGATGGCAAGTAAACAAAAAGCACATCTGTAGCAATACAGTTTCATTATTGTTCATTTTTATCCAGTAATTACTATAAATAATTTGGGCGACCAAATCATGTTTTTGTGCCAGTAACTGAAAAAGTGGTGACTGATAAGAGCCACCAGTGAAAAAGTTAGTGTAGTTCCCTGGTGTAAAGTCATTTATATATATTTTTTAAGAGCATCTTAAAATAAAATATATATTCAGAATGCACACAATCCACCCTTTAGAACACAACGAGAGCAAAATCCAGGGGTTTTGAGCCGTGTATGTGTGCAAAACGCAATATTTGACATTGTGAAGGGAAAAAAAGTTACATGACAGCCGTGTTTTGGGGCGAGATCGGACAAATAAATACACATTTCATTCACACTGACAAGCTAAACCAACATATGTTATTATTATCGGGTCAGATCTCATTAATAAATTATGTCTCACACAATCCACCCATTAGAACACAAGAAGAAGCAGAATTCAGGTGTTTTTGAGCTGTGTATGTGTGCAAAATAGGTATTGATGCTGGATTGAATATTAAAAGAGATTGCATTCACCAGCTGCTTTCAGTATGTTGTCCACACGATGGCGCCACAGGATAAATACTAAATACTTCAAGATATATTTAGAGACAAAGCAGTTCTTACAAATAAATACATAAATATCCTATTTTCAAGTAAATTATGATTCCTTCTATGAGTACTATTATATGCACAACGTGAAAATAGAGTCCAAATTGAATGGTATTTAGGAGATTAATAGTTTTAGCATTATTACTATATTGGGCCTTATTGAAGTTTATAAAAAATTATAATGAATATTTATAAATGTTTTATTTATGCACATAAATAAATTTGAAATATTACACGAGTTTGAATGAGTTTAAATTGATTAGAAATAGTTCATAGAAGCTAACTTTGATTGAGTCTAATGGGATTTGGAGCTTGGCTCATCTGAACATCCTGACAATTAAAGTCTATGGGATTTTTATGATTTTTAATATTTATTTTTATTAAAACCGTAAGTCCAATAAGTTAGAAAAAATATAGCACACCTCATCTGTTCAAAGACTTGAACATCATCTCCTAGATATCATTAAATTTTAACATATTTTAATAGTATTGCCAATATTTTTATCAAGTTATCACACATTACTGAAAAAGTGAAGAAGGGACACTGATAGTTATCTATTTTCATGTTGTGCATATAATAGTACTAACAAAAGGACTCATAATTTACTTGAAAAGATACATGTCCATTGTGTAACTGCATCATCTATACACACCATTGTGCTTGGACCCCTTTTGATCTCCTTGATTTAAAATGCATTGTTTCAGTTATCGAGTGTGTCGTTGCCCACAACGCGACGGTGGCAGGACTGTGAAATACATACACGAGAAAAAATAGGCATGACTTATTTCACATCCAGCTAGACAACCCTGTCGTAGCTGTTATCATAGCCCAGGCTTTTTATTAAAAAAGAAAACAGCAAGGGACCATGGAAAAAGACTGTTGCAGGTGTATTTTTTATGGTATTATTTTTTTAATTTTTTGCAGCAGGGCAACTCAAGAATGTAGGGCACACAAGTACTGTGGCTCTTTTGCTCCATGGCCAAGATGGCCAAGCCAACATCAAAGTTAGTTCACTAACTTTTAATTAAGTTGGCTTGAGAGAGCCAACTTACTGATATTCTATTTAAACTTATTATGTTGGCTTGTTGGCAAGCCAACATACTGTTATGCTATTTAAACTTCTTCTTTTTTTTCTTATTATTATTTTTCTGACAGAAATTCTGTACGCTACTCCTCCTAGGGCTTTAAAGCCACAAGCCCCAAACTCGGCAGACACCTGCGGGATAGAGCGGTGGTGTGTGCTATATCTTTTCAGAGTGATCAGACTTAAAGTTTTTTTTTATTAATTTTTAAATGTCAAAATTCATTACCCATAGACTTACATTGTCTGAGAAAAATTGCGCCCCTACAGTTGCAATGACATTTAGGGGCGGAGTCGGGTTTCGTTTCACTTTTAAACTGGTTAAAAATACTGCTGCTCAGCCCAGGCTGTCTACACGGAGCCGAGAACTAGCGAATTCATTCTTATTTAAGACCTTTAAAAAACGCGATTACACGCAATCCACACGTTAGAACACACCAAGAGCTAAATTCAGATGTTTCTGAACTGTTTAAAGTAATAACATTATATATTCGCGGCAGCCAACTGCTCACGAGCTGGCGATGTATTTCTCTGAACACTTGAAGTCCACAGAGAATTTACAGCCTTTCGCCTTAAAACACTGCAGCGAAACGGCACAAAACAATTAGAATAATATATTATATGGTTTTAAAGTAGTTTTGGCCACTGTCACGCTGGTCTTAGCTGGTTTCTAACTGAATCATCATGCTGAACGTCACAGATGAGCTCGCGATGTATTTGTCTGAACACTTGAAGTACACATTTACAGCCTTTCACATTAAAACACTGCAGCGAAACGGCACAAAACAATTAGAAGAATATATTACACATATGAAAATGAGTGTTTATATGTGCTTGTGAGATTTCTCTGTCAGGCTTAACGTCGCAGCAATTGCTCAGCGTTGCATAACATGGTAAAGCAGGGAGCTACACTGAGACCAAAAGGGTCGCATGCATCACTGATTATTTTTGTACCTACTTATGTGTTATGCTATGATTTAATATGACCATTTATTAAAACAGAAATGTGTATTTTAAGAATACGTTTTATAACGTGCTCCGAGCATTCAACACATCAAGTTGGCTTCAGCCCCGCGCTGCGGGAAACTGAACTGAGCAGCTGATGGCGCGTGTGCACGAGAGAGAGCCGCGCGTATCGCGGACAGGGACAGCAACACTGAACAGAGCTGTCGTTCAGGACGTTCACTTCCTCCTGGACCTGAACGAACAAATTCAAATCGCAGTTTAAATAAACAGAAAAAGAGCGAAAAGCAAAAGAGCTCAATTCAGCAGCGCGGTGTTGTTCAGGGAGCAAGCAGAGACGCGTCTCAAAGTCTTCTTGCTTTTGTACCGACAACAAATACATACAAAATATGTCGAAATACCCGTGTTGGAAAGTGTGTTCGAATAAGTATGTGGTTATGTCTTAAGTGAAAGTAAAGATTTGCAAAAAAAAAATCGTATGTGTATCATCATAATGGATGCGTTTGTCTCTTAAAGGGACCGCGCCTAATTTACTAGCTCTGCTGTCAGTGTCTTTAATGTATGAAAATGAAAGTAATCACTCACTGCTCTTGACTGAATTACCTTGTAGTACAAGAATTTATCCAAAGTCAATCCAAAAATAAGATAGAATTGTTTTACTAGTGGGTGCAGGCCACTAGTTCATTTATGTAAGTGAGTATGGCAAAATAGTGATCTGTGAAATATTATACCCACTAATTCTTCATACAGTAGGCTACCAGTGAAATTGATTTAAAAAAATAATAATTAAGGACCTGCCCATGTTTTGCTTAAGTGTTTCTTTCTTTAATTGTTAATGCAACCTTTTCACACCACAGACTGAACCAAATTAAGCATTTCTTGCTTGGTAACTGTTCAACAAAGTATTGATAGTTGTGTAAATATTGTCATACTGACAGTCTGAAGTTTTGGTTGATTCCATTACATATCTTTTTATCAAAGTTATCCGAAATTATCAAGATGAATTTGTTCTGAGTTATTGTCATATATTATTACCAGTTTCTAAACTACAGCAAATAAACTGTGATTATGTGAGAAATGTTGAAGGTGTCTGAATACATTTTGGTTTGATTGTGTATTTTATCTTACAGTGAAGACTATGCAGTGCTATTTTACATTAACAAAAACAAACTTAAAAAAAGTAAACATTATGTAAATAGCACAAATAAATAAATAGAATGAACATACAGTACAAATTAAACAATTTTAAACAGTGTGCAACTGCATCATCTATACAAACCATTGTGCTTGGACCCCTTATGATCTCCTTGATTTAAAATGCATTGTTTCAGTAATCTTGTGTGTCGTTGCCCACAACGCAACGGTGGCAGGACTGTGAAATACATACACGAGAAAAATAGGCAAGACTTATTTCACATCCAGCTAGACAACCCTGTCATAGCTGTTATCATAGCCCAGGCTTTTTATTAAAAAAAGAAAACAGCAAGGGAGCATGGAAAAAGACTGTTGCAGGTGTATTTTTTTATGGCATTATTATGTGTATTAATTTTGCAGCGGGGCAACTCAATGTTGGGCACACAAGTACTTTGGCTCTTTTGCTCCATGGCCAAGATGGCCAAGCCAACATCAAAGTTAGTTCACTAACTTTTAATTCTAGTTATTATTATGTTGGCTTGGCAACAAGCCAACATACTGTTATGCTATTTAAACTTATTTTTATTTTTTTATTATTATTATTCTTCTGAGAAAAAATTCTGAACGCTACTCCTCCTAGGGCTTTAAAGCCACAAGCCCCAAACTCGGCAGACACCTGCGGGATAGAGGGGTGGTGTGTGCTATATCTTTTCAGAGTGATCAGACTTAAAGTTTTTTTTAAATTAATTTTTAAATGTAAAAATTGTCTGAGAAAAATTGCGCCCCTACAGTTGCAATGAGATTTAGGGGAGGGGAGCAGTCAGACGAGAGAAGAATCACTGCTGCTCAGCTCAGGCTGTCTACACGGAGCCGACAACAAGCGAATTCATTCCTATTTAAGACATTTTAAAAACGCTATTGCACGCAATCCACACGTTAGAACACACCAAGAGCTAAATTGAGATGTTTCTGAACTGTTTAAAGTAATAACATTATATATTCGCGGCAGCCAACTGCTCGCGAGCTGGCAATGTATTTCTCTGAACACTTGAAGTCCACAGAGAATTTACAGCCTTTCACATTAAAACACTGCAGCGAAACGGCACAAAACAATTAGAATAATATATTAAATGGTTTTAAAGTAGTTTTGGCCACTGTCACGCTGGTCTTAGCTGGTTTCTAACTGAATCATCAGGCTGAACATCACAGCGAGCTCGCGACGTATTCCTCTGAACATTTGAAGTACACATTTACAGCCTTTCACATTAAAACACTGCAGCGAAACGGCACAAAACAATTTGAATAATATATTAAATGGTTTTAAAGTAGTTTTGGCCACTGACACGCTGGTCTTAGCTGGTTTCTAACTGAATCATCAGGCGGAACGTCACAGTGAGCTCGCGCTTCAGCCCCGCGCTGCGGGAAACTGGACTGAGCAGCTGATGGCGCGTGTGCACGAGAGAGAGCCGCGCGTCAACACTGAACCGAGCTCTCGTTCAGGACGTTCACTTCCTCCTGGACCTGAACGAACAAATTCAAATCGCAGTTTAAATAAACAGAAAAAAGAGCGAAAAGCGAAAGAGCTCAATTCAGCAGCGCGGTGTTGTTCAGGGGCAAGCAGAGACGCGTCTCAAAGTCTTCTTGCTTTTGTACCGACAACAAATACATACAAAATATGTCGAAATACCCGTGTTGGAAAGTGTGTTCGAATAAGTATGTGGTTATGTCTTAAGTGAAAGTAAAGAGTTGCAAAAAAAAAATCGGATGTGTATCATCATAATGGATGCGTTTGTCTCTTAAAGGGACCGCGCCTAATTTACTAGCTCTGCTGTCAGAGTCTTTAATGTATGAAAATGAAAGTAAATCACTCACTGCTCTTGACTGATTTACCTTGTAGTACAAGAATTTATCCAAAGTCAATCCAAAAATCAGATAGAATTGTTTTACTAGTGGGTGCAGGCCACTAGTTCATTTATGTAAGTGAGTATGGCAAAATAGTGATCTGTGAAATATTATACCCACAAATTCTTAATACTGTAGGCTACCAGTGAAATTGATTAAAAAAATAATAATTAAGGACCTGCCCATGTTTTGCTTAAGTGTTTCTTTCTTTAATTGTTAATGCAACCTTTTCACACCACAGACTGAACCAAATTAAGCATTTCTTGCTTGGTAACTGTTCAACAAAGTATTGATAGTTGTGTAAATATTGTCATACTGACAGCTGTCTGAAGTTTTGGTTGATTCCATTACATATCTTTTTATCAAAGTTATCCGAAATTATCAATATGAATTTGTTCTGAGTTATTGTCATATATTATTACCAGTTTCTAAACTACAGCAAATAAACTGTGATTATGTGAGAAATGTTGAAGGTGTCTGAATACATTTTGGTTTGATTGTGTATTTTATCTTACAGTGAAGACTATGCAGTGCTATTTTAAATTAACATAAACAAACTTAAAAAAATGTAAACATTATGTAAATAGCACAAATAAATAAATAGAATGAACATACAGTACAAATTAAACAATTTTAAACAGTGTGTAACTGCATCATCTATACAAACCATTGTGCTTGGACCCCTTATGATCTCCTTGATTTAAAATGCATTGTTTCAGTTATCTTGTGTGTCGTTGCCCACAACGTGACGGTGGCAGGACTGTGAAATACATACACGAGAAAAATAGGCATGACTTATTTCACATCCAGCTAGACAACCCTGTCATAGCTGTTATCATAGCCCAGGCTTTTTATTAAAAAAAGAAAACAGCAAGGGAGCATGGAAAAAGACTGTTGCAGGTGTATTTTTTTATGGCATTATTATGTGTATTAATTTTGCAGCGGGGCAACTCAATGTTGGCCACACAAGTACTTTGGCTCTTTTGCTCCATGGCCAAGATGGCCAAGCCAACATCAAAGTTAGTTCACTAACTTTTAATTCTAGTTATTATGTTGGCTTGGCAACAAGCCAACATACTGTTATGCTATTTAAACTTCTTCTTTTTTTTTCTTATTATTATTTTTCTGACAGAAATTCTGTACGCTACTCCTCCTAGGGCTTTAAAGCCACAAGCCCCAAACTCGGCAGACACCTGCGGGATAGAGCGGTGGTGTGTGCTATATCTTTTCAGAGTGATCAGACTTAAAGTTTTTTTTTATTAATTTTTAAATGTCAAAATTCATTACCCATAGACTTACATTGTCTGAGAAAAATTGCGCCCCTACAGTTGCAATGACATTTAGGGGCGGAGTCGGGTTTCGTTTCACTTTTAAACTGGTTAAAAATACTGCTGCTCAGCCCAGGCTGTCTACACGGAGCCGAGAACTAGCGAATTCATTCTTATTTAAGACCTTTTAAAAACGCGATTACACGCAATCCACACGTTAGAACACACCAAGAGCTAAATTCAGATGTTTCTGAACTGTTTAAAGTAATAACATTATATATTCGCGGCAGCCAACTGCTCGCGAGCTGGCGATGTATTTCTCTGAACACTTGAAGTCCACAGAGAATTTACAGCCTTTCGCATTAAAACACTGCAGCGAAACGGCACAAAACAATTAGAATAATATATTATATGGTTTTAAAGTAGTTTTGGCCACTGTCACGCTGGTCTTAGCTGGTTTCTAACTGAATCATCATGCTGAACGTCACAGATGAGCTCGCGATGTATTTGCCTGAACACTTGAAGTACACATTTACAGCCTTTCACATTAAAACACTGCAGCGAAACGGCACAAAACAATTAGAAGAATATATTACACATATGAAAATGAGTGTTTATATGTGCTTGTGAGATTTCTCTGTCAGGCTTAACGTCGCAGCAATTGCTCAGCGTTGCATAACATGGTAAAGCAGGGAGCTACACTGAGACCAAAAGGGTCGCATGCATCACTGATTATTTTTGTACCTACTTATGTGTTATGCTATGATTTAATATGACCATTTATTAAAACAGAAATGTGTATTTTAAGAATACGTTTTATAACGTGCTCCGAGCATTCAACACATCAAGTTGGCTTCAGCCCCGCGCTGCGGGAAACTGAACTGAGCAGCTGATGGCGCGTGTGCACGAGAGAGAGCCGCGCGTATCGCGGACAGGGACAGCAACACTGAACAGAGCTGTCGTTCAGGACGTTCACTTCCTCCTGGACCTGAACGAACAAATTCAAATCGCAGTTTAAATAAACAGAAAAAAGAGCGAAAAGCAAAAGAGCTCAATTCAGCAGCGCGGTGTTGTTCAGGGAGCAAGCAGAGACGCGTCTCAAAGTCTTCTTGCTTTTGTACCGACAACAAATACATACAAAATATGTCGAAATACCCGTGTTGGAAAGTGTGTTCGAATAAGTATGTGGTTATGTCTTAAGTGAAAGTAAAGATTTGCAAAAAAAAAATCGGATGTGTATCATCATAATGGATGCGTTTGTCTCTTAAAGGGACCGCGCCTAATTTACTAGCTCTGCTGTCAGTGTCTTTAATGTATGAAAATGAAAGTAATCACTCACTGCTCTTGACTGAATTACCTTGTAGTACAAGAATTTATCCAAAGTCAATCCAAAAATAAGATAGAATTGTTTTACTAGTGGGTGCAGGCCACTAGTTCATTTATGTAAGTGAGTATGGCAAAATAGTGATCTGTGAAATATTATACACCAATTCTTCATACAGTAGGCTACCAGTGAAATTGATTTAAAAAAATAATAATTAAGGACCTGCCCATGTTTTGCTTAAGTGTTTCTTTCTTTAATTGTTAATGCAACCTTTTCACACCACAGACTGAACCAAATTAAGCATTTCTTGCTTGGTAACTGTTCAACAAAGTATTGATAGTTGTGTAAATATTGTCATACTGACAGTCTGAAGTTTTGGTTGATTCCATTACATATCTTTTTATCAAAGTTATCCGAAATTATCAAGATGAATTTGTTCTGAGTTATTGTCATATATTATTACCAGTTTCTAAACTACAGCAAATAAACTGTGATTATGTGAGAAATGTTGAAGGTGTCTGAATACATTTTGGTTTGATTGTGTATTTTATCTTACAGTGAAGACTATGCAGTGCTATTTTACATTAACAAAAACAAACTTAAAAAAAGTAAACATTATGTAAATAGCACAAATAAATAAATAGAATGAACATACAGTACAAATTAAACAATTTTAAACAGTGTGTAACTGCATCATCTATACAAACCATTGTGCTTGGACCCCTTATGATCTCCTTGATTTAAAATGCATTGTTTCAGTAATCTTGTGTGTCGTTGCCCACAACGCAACGGTGGCAGGACTGTGAAATACATACACGAGAAAAATAGGCAAGACTTATTTCACATCCAGCTAGACAACCCTGTCATAGCTGTTATCATAGCCCAGGCTTTTTATTAAAAAAAGAAAACAGCAAGGGAGCATGGAAAAAGACTGTTGCAGGTGTATTTTTTTATGGCATTATTATGTGTATTAATTTTGCAGCGGGGCAACTCAATGTTGGGCACACAAGTACTTTGGCTCTTTTGCTCCATGGCCAAGATGGCCAAGCCAACATCAAAGTTAGTTCACTAACTTTTAATTCTAGTTATGTTGGCTTGGCAACAAGCCAACATACTGTTATGCTATTTAAACTTATTTTTATTTTTATTATTATTATTCTTCTGAGAAAAAAATTCTGAACGCTACTCCTCCTAGGGCTTTAAAGCCACAAGCCCCAAACTTGGCAGACACCTGCGGGATAGAGGGGTGGTGTGTGCTATATCTTTTCAGAGTGATCAGACTTAAAGTTTTTTTTTTATTAATTTTTAAATGTAAAAAAAAAATAAAAAAATTGCGCCCCTACAGTTGCAATGACATTTAGGGGCGGAGTCGGGTTTCGTTTCACTTTTAAACTGGTTAAAAATACTGCTGCTCAGCCCAGGCTGTCTACACGGAGCCGAGAACTAGCGAATTCATTCTTATTTAAGACCTTTTAAAAACGCGATTACACGCAATCCACACGTTAGAACACACCAAGAGCTAAATTCAGATGTTTCTGAACTGTTTAAAGTAATAACATTATATATTCGCGGCAGCCAACTGCTCGCGAGCTGGCGATGTATTTCTCTGAACACTTGAAGTCCACAGAGAATTTACAGCCTTTCGCATTAAAACACTGCAGCGAAACGGCACAAAACAATTAGAATAATATATTATATGGTTTTAAAGTAGTTTTGGCCACTGTCACGCTGGTCTTAGCTGGTTTCTAACTGAATCATCATGCTGAACGTCACAGTGAGCTCGCGATCATGTATTTCTCTGAACACTTGAAGTACACTTACAGCCTTTCACATTAAAACACTGCAGCGAAACGGCACAAAACAATTAGAAGAATATATTACACATATGAAAATGAGTGTTTATATGTGCTTGTGAGATTTCTCTGTCAGGCTTAACGTCGCAGCAATTGCTCAGCGTTGCATAACATGGTAAAGCAGGGAGCTACACTGAGACCAAAAGGGTCGCATGCATCACTGATTATTTTTGTACCTACTTATGTGTTATGCTATGATTTAATATGACCATTTATTAAAACAGAAATGTGTATTTTAAGAATACGTTTTATAACGTGCTCCGAGCATTCAACACATCAAGTTGGCTTCAGCCCCGCGCTGCGGGAAACTAAACTGAGCAGCTGATGGCGCGTGTGCACGAGAGAGAGCCGCGCGTATCGCGGACAGGGACAGCAACACTGAACAGAGCTGTCGTTCAGGACGTTGACTTCCTCCTGGACCTGAACGAACAAATTCAAATCGCAGTTTAAATAAACAGAAAAAAGAGCGAAAAGCGAAAGAGCTCAATTCATCAGCGCGGTGTTGTTCAGGGAGCAAGCAGAGACGCGTCTCAAAGTCTTCTTGCTTTTGTACCGACAACAAATACATACAAAATATGTCGAAATACCCGTGTTGGAAAGTGTGTTCGAATAAGTATGTGGTTATGTCTTAAGTGAAAGTAAAGATTTGCAAAAAAAAAATCGGATGTGTATCATCATAATGGATGCGTTTGTCTCTTAAAGGGACCGCGCCTAATTTACTAGCTCTGCTGTCAGAGTCTTTAATGTATGAAAATGAAAGTAAATCACTCACTGCTCTTGACTGAATTACCTTGTAGTACAAGAATTTATCCAAAGTCAGTCCAAAAATAAGATAGAATTGTTTTACTAGTGGGTGCAGGCCACTAGTTCATTTATGTAAGTGAGTATGGCAAAATAGTGATCTGTGAAATATTATACCCACTAATTCTTCATACAGTAGGCTACCAGTGAAATTGATTTAAAAAAATAATAATTAAGGACCTGCCCATGTTTTGCTTAAGTGTTTCTTTCTTTAATTGTTAATGCAACCTTTTCACACCACAGACTGAACCAAATTAAGCATTTCTTGCTTGGTAACTGTTCAACAAAGTATTGATAGTTGTGTAAATATTGTCATACTGACAGTCTGAAGTTTTGGTTGATTCCATTACATATCTTTTTATCAAAGTTATCCGAAATTATCAAGATGAATTTGTTCTGAGTTATTGTCATATATTATTACCAGTTTCTAAACTACAGCAAATAAACTGTGATTATGTGAGAAATGTTGAAGGTGTCTGAATACATTTTGGTTTGATTGTGTATTTTATCTTACAGTGAAGACTATGCAGTGCTATTTTACATTAACAAAAACAAACTAAAAAAAAGTAAACATTATGTAAATAGCACAAATAAATAAATAGAATGAACATACAGTACAAATTAAACAATTTTAAACAGTGTGTAACTGCATCATCTATACAAACCATTGTGCTTGGACCCCTTATGATCTCCTTGATTTAAAATGCATTGTTTCAGTAATCTTGTGTGTCGTTGCCCACAACGCGACGGTGGCAGGACTGTGAAATACATACACGAGAAAAATAGGCATGACTTATTTCACATCCAGCTAGACAACCCTGTCATAGCTGTTATCATAGCCCAGGCTTTTTATTAAAAAGAGAAAACAGCAAGGGAGCATGGAAAAAGACTGTTGCAGGTGTATTTTTTTATGGCATTATTATGTGTATTAATTTTGCAGCGGGGCAACTCAATGTTGGGCACACAAGTACTTTGGCTCTTTTGCTCCATGGCCAAGATGGCCAAGCCAACATCAAAGTTAGTTCACTAACTTTTAATTCTAGTTATTATTATTCTTCTGAGACTAAAATTATCAACTCTAACTCCTCCTAGAGCTTTAACTCTACAGACTCCAAACTCGGCCCAGCTCTTCAGACTGATCTCGCCGGGTGTGCTATATCTTTTCTAACTGATCGGACTTATACTTTTCATAAAACTGAAGATTAAAAATCATAAAAATCCCATAGACTTGCATTGAAAAGCCTCTGCTCATCTGAACATTCCGTGAACTCCAACTGTCAAAAATTCAAATCTAAACACACTGAAGCCCATTAGACTCAATCAGACTAACCTATGTACTATTACTAACCCATTCAAACTCATTCAAACTCATCTATCTATCTATATTCAAACTCTATCTATCTATCTATCTATCTATCTATCTATCTATCTATCTATCTATCTATATTAAAACTAATCTATCTATCTATCTATAATCAAACTCATCTATCTATAATCAAACTCATCTATCTATCTATCTATATTCAAACTCATCTATCTATCTATATTAAAACTAATCTATCTATCTATCTATCTATCTATCTATCAAACTTATCTATCTATATTAAAACTAATCTATCTATCTATCTATCATCAAACTCATCTATCTATATTAAAACTAATCTATCTATTTATCTATCTATCTATCTATCTATCATCATCTAACTCTATCTTTCTTCTCTATCTATCTATCTATCTATCTATCTATCTATCTATCTATCTATCTATCTATATTCAAACTCATCTATCTATCTATCTATATTCAAACTCATCTATCTATCTATCTATATTCAAACTCATCTATCTATCTATCTATCTATCTATCTATCTATCTATTCAAACTTATCTATCTATCTATCCTAACAACATGCTAGTCATGCTAAAAATCATGCTAGCAACATGCTAGTCGCATGCTAATCATGCTAAAATCATGCTAGCAACATGCTAATCATGCTAAAATCATGCTAGCAACATGCTAATCATGCTAAAATCATGCTAGCAACATGCTAATCATGCTAAAATCATGCTAGCAACATGCTAGTCGCCTGCTAATCATGTTAAAATCATGCTAGCAACATGCTAATCATGCTAAAATCATGCTAGCAACATGCTAATCATGCTAAAATCATGCTAGCAACATGCTAGTCGCCTGCTAATCATGCTAAAATCATGCTAGCAACATGCTAATCATGCTAAAATCATGCTAGCAACATGCTAATCATGCTAAAATCATGCTAGCAACATGCTAGTCGCATGCTAATCATGCTAAAATCATGCTAGCAACATGCTAGCAACATGCTAATCATGCTAAAATCATGCTAGCAACATGCTAATCATGCTAAAATCATGCTAGCAACATGCTAGTCGCCTGCTAGCAACATGCTAGCAACATGCTAATCATGCTAGCAACATGCTAATCATGCTAAAATCATGCTAGCAAAATGCTAGTTGCCTGCTAATCATGCTAAAATCATGCTAGCAACATGCTAATCATGCTAAAATCATGCTAGCAACATGCTTGTCGCATGCTAATCATGCTAAAATCATGCTAGCAACATGCTAATCATGCTAAAATCATGCTAGCAACATGCTAATCATGCTAAAATCATGCTAGCAACATGCTAGTCGCATGCTAATCATGCTAAAATCATGCTAGCAACATGCTAATCATGCTAGAATCATGCTAGTCGCATGCTAATCATGCTAAAATCATGTTAGCAACATGCTAGTCGCATGCTAATCATGCTAAAATCATGCTAGCAACATGCTATATTAAACCTAATCTATCTATATTAAAACTAATCTATCTATCTATCTATATTAAAACTAATCTATCTATCTATCCATCTATATTAAAACTAATCTATCTCTCTATCATCTATATTAAAACTAATCTATCTATCTATCTATCTATCTATCTATCGATCTTCAAACACTATCTTCAAACTCTATCTATCTACCTATCTATCTTCAAACTTTATCTATCTATCTATCTATATTCAAACTCTATCTATCTATCTATCTATCTTCAAACTCTATCTATCTATCTATCTCAGACTGAAAACCGTCAAACTTAAAACTTTTTAAACTTCTTAAACTTTTCAAACTTTTCAAACTTTTCAGACTTTCTGGTCAGGCTTTCTCAAGCCAACTTAAAGTTTGTCTTGACGAACTTTTTTATCTAGTTCTAGTTATGTTGGCTTGGCAACAAGCCAACATACTGTTATGCTATTTAAACTTCTTCTTTTTTTTCTTATTATTATTTTTCTGACAGAAATTCTGTACGCTACTCCTCCTAGGGCTTTAAAGCCACAAGCCCCAAACTCGGCAGACACCTGCGGGATAGAGCGGTGGTGTGTGCTATATCTTTTCAGAGTGATCAGACTTAAAGTTTTTTTTTTATTAATTTTTAAATGTCAAAATTCATTACCCATAGACTTACATTGTCTGAGAAAAATTGCGCCCCTACAGTTGCAATGACATTTAGGGGCGGAGTCGGGTTTCGTTTCACTTTTAAACTGGTTAAAAATACTGCTGCTCAGCCCAGGCTGTCTACACGGAGCCGAGAACTAGCGAATTCATTCTTATTTAAGACCTTTTAAAAACGCGATTACACGCAATCCACACGTTAGAACACACCAAGAGCTAAATTCAGATGTTTCTGAACTGTTTAAAGTAATAACATTATATATTCGCGGCAGCCAACTGCTCGCGAGCTGGCAATGTATTTCTCTGAACACTTGAAGTCCACAGAGAATTTACAGCCTTTCGCATTAAAACACTGCAGCGAAACGGCACAAAACAATTAGAATAATATATTATATGGTTTTAAAGTAGTTTTGGCCACTGCCACGCTGGTCTTAGCTGGTTTCTAACTGAATCATCATGCTGAACGTCACAGATGAGCTCGCGATGTATTTGTTCTTAACACTTGAAGTACACATTTACAGCCTTTCACATTAAAACACTGCAGCGAAACGGCACAAAACAATTAGAAGAATATATTACACATATGAAAATGAGTGTTTATATGTGCTTGTGAGATTTCTCTGTCAGGCTTAACGTCGCAGCAATTGCTCAGCGTTGCATAACATGGTAAAGCAGGGAGCTACACTGAGACCAAAAGGGTCGCATGCATCACTGATTATTTTTGTACCTACTTATGTGTTATGCTATGATTTAATATGACCATTTATTAAAACAGAAATGTGTATTTTAAGAATACGTTTTATAACGTGCTCCGAGCATTCAACACATCAAGTTGGCTTCAGCCCCGCGCTGCGGGAAACTAAACTGAGCCGCTGATGGCGCGTGTGCACGAGAGAGAGCCGCGCGTATCGCGGACAGGGACAGCAACACTGAACAGAGCTGTCGTTCAGGACGTTCACTTCCTCCTGGACCTGAACGAACAAATTCAAATCGCAGTTTAAATAAACAGAAAAAAGAGCGAAAAGCAAAAGAGCTCAATTCAGCAGCGCGGTGTTGTTCAGGGAGCAAGCAGAGACGCGTCTCAAAGTCTTCTTGCTTTTGTACCGACAACAAATACATACAAAATATGTCGAAATACCCGTGTTGGAAAGTGTGTTCGAATAAGTATGTGGTTATGTCTTAAGTGAAAGTAAAGATTTGCAAAAAAAAAAATCGGATGTGTATCATCATAATGGATGCGTTTGTCTCTTAAAGGGACCGCGCCTAATTTACTAGCTCTGCTGTCAGAGTCTTTAATGTATGAAAATGAAAGTAAATCACTCACTGCTCTTGACTGAATTACCTTGTAGTACAAGAATTTATCCAAAGTCAATCCAAAAATAAGATAGAATTGTTTTACTAGTGGGTGCAGGCCACTAGTTCATTTATGTAAGTGAGTATGGCAAAATAGTGATCTGTGAAATATTATACCCACTAATTCTTCATACAGTAGGCTACCAGTGAAATTGATTTAAAAAAATAATAATTAAGGACCTGCCCATGTTTTGCTTAAGTGTTTCTTTCTTTAATTGTTAATGCAACCTTTTTACACCACAGACTGAACCAAATTAAGCATTTCTTGCTTGGTAACTGTTCAACAAAGTATTGATAGTTGTGTAAATATTGTCATACTGACAGTCTGAAGTTTTGGTTGATTCCATTACATATCTTTTTATCAAAGTTATCCGAAATTATCAAGATGAATTTGTTCTGAGTTATTGTCATATATTATTACCAGTTTCTAAACTACAGCAAATAAACTGTGATTATGTGAGAAATGTTGAAGGTGTCTGAATACATTTTGGTTTGATTGTGTATTTTATCTTACAGTGAAGACTATGCAGTGCTATTTTACATTAACAAAAACAAACTTAAAAAAAGTAAACATTATGTAAATAGCACAAATAAATAAATAGAATGAACATACAGTACAAATTAAACAATTTTAAACAGTGTGTAACTGCATCATCTATACAAACCATTGTGCTTGGACCCCTTATGATCTCCTTGATTTAAAATGCATTGTTTCAGTAATCTTGTGTGTCGTTGCCCACAACGCAACGGTGGCAGGACTGTGAAATACATACACGAGAAAAATAGGCATGACTTATTTCACATCCAGCTAGACAACCCTGTCATAGCTGTTATCATAGCCCAGGCTTTTTATTAAAAAAAGAAAACAGCAAGGGAGCATGGAAAAAGACTGTTGCAGGTGTATTTTTTTATGGCATTATTATGTGTATTAATTTTGCAGCGGGGCAACTCAATGTTGGGCACACAAGTACTTTGGCTCTTTTGCTCCATGGCCAAGATGGCCAAGCCAACATCAAAGTTAGTTCACTAACTTTTAATTCTAGTTAAGTTGGCTTGAGAGAGCCAACTTACTGATATTCTATTTAAACTTATTATTATGTTGGCTTGGCAACAAGCCAACATACTGTTATGCTATTTAAACTTCTTCTTTTTCTTCTTATTATTTTTCTGACAGAAATTCTGAACGCATCTCCTCCTAGGGCTTTAAAGCCACAAGCCCCAAACTCGGCAGAAACCTGCGGGATAGAGCGGTGGTGTGTGCTATATCTTTTCAGACTGATCAGACTTAAAGTTTTTTTTTTATTAATTTTTAAATGTCAAAATACATTACCCATAGACTTACATTATCTGAGAAAAATTGCGCCCCTAGTTGCAATACCCGAGATTAAAGGGAGGAGTCGGGTTTCGTTTCACTTTTAAACCGGTTAAAAATACCAAGTAAATAATACAATTTCCCTCAAACTGACAAGCTAAACCAACATATCTGATTATTACAGGGGTCAGGGCTCATTAATAATTTATTTCTGGGCAGAGAGCAGTCAGAAAGACGAGAGAAGAATCACTGCTGCTCAGCTCAGTCTGTCTCCACGGAGCTCACAACGAGCGAATTCATTCTAATTTAAGACCTTTTAAAACGGCGATTGCACGCAATCCACACGTTAGAACACACCAAGAGCTAAATTCAGATGTTTCTGAACTGTTTAAAGTAATAACATGATATATTCGCGGCAGCCAAATGTCCGCGAGCTGGCGATGTATTTCTCTGAACACTTGAAGTCCACAGAGAATTTACAGCCTTTCGCATTAAAACACTGCAGCGAAACGGCACAAAACAATTAGAATAATATATTATATGGTTTTAAAGTAGTTTTGGCCACTGTCACGCTGGTCTTAGCTGGTTTCTAACTGAATCATCATGCAGAACGTCACAGATGAGCTCGCGACTGAACACTTGAAGTACACATTTACAGCCTTTCACATTAAAACACTGCAGCGAAACGGCACAAAACAATTAGAAGAATATATTACACATATGAAAATGAGTGTTTATATGTGCTTGTGAGATTTCTCTGTCAGGCTTAACGTCGCAGCAATTGCTCAGCGTTGCATAACATGGTAAAGCAGGGAGCTACACTGAGACCAAAAGGGTCGCATGCATCACTGATTATTTTTGTACCTACTTATGTGTTATGCTATGATTTAATATGACCATTTATTAAAACAGAAATGTGTATTTTAAGAATACGTTTTATAACGTGCTCCGAGCATTCAACACATCAAGTTGGCTTCAGCCCCGCGCTGCGGGAAACTGAACTGAGCAGCTGATGGCGCGTGTGCACGAGAGAGAGCCGCGCGTATCGCGGACAGGGACAGCAACACTGAACAGAGCTGTCGTTCAGGACGTTCACTTCCTCCTGGACCTGAACGAACAAATTCAAATCGCAGTTTAAATAAACAGAAAAAAGAGCGAAAAGCAAAAGAGCTCAATTCAGCAGCGCGGTGTTGTTCAGGGAGCAAGCAGAGACGCGTCTCAAAGTCTTCTTGCTTTTGTACCGACAACAAATACATACAAAATATGTCGAAATACCCGTGTTGGAAAGTGTGTTCGAATAAGTATGTGGTTATGTCTTAAGTGAAAGTAAAGAATTGCAAAAAAAAAATCGGATGTGTATCATCATAATGGATGCGTTTGTCTCTTAAAGGGACCGCGCCTAATTTACTAGCTCTGCTGTCAGAGTCTTTAATGTATGAAAATGAAAGTAAATCACTCACTGCTCTTGACTGAATTACCTTGTAGTACAAGAATTTATCCAAAGTCAATCCAAAAATAAGATAGAATTGTTTTACTAGTGGGTGCAGGCCACTAGTTCATTTATGTAAGTGAGTATGGCAAAATAGTGATCTGTGAAATATTATACCCACTAATTCTTCATACAGTAGGCTACCAGTGAAATTGATTTAAAAAAATAATAATTAAGGACCTGCCCATGTTTTGCTTAAGTGTTTCTTTCTTTAATTGTTAATGCAACCTTTTCACACCACAGACTGAACCAAATTAAGCATTTCTTGCTTGGTAACTGTTCAACAAAGTATTGATAGTTGTGTAAATATTGTCATACTGACAGTCTGAAGTTTTGGTTGATTCCATTACATATCTTTTTATCAAAGTTATCCGAAATTATCAAGATTAATTTGTTCTGAGTTATTGTCATATATTATTACCAGTTCTAAACTACAGCAAATAAACTGTGATTATGTGAGAAATGTTGAAGGTGTCTGAATACATTTTGGTTTGATTGTGTATTTTATCTTACAGTGAAGACTATGCAGTGCTATTTTACATTAACAAAAACAAACTTAAAAAAAGTAAACATTATGTAAATAGCACAAATAAATAAATAGAATGAACATACAGTACAAAATTAAACAATTTTAAACAGTGTGTAACTGCATCATCTATACAAACCATTGTGCTTGGACCCCTTATGATCTCCTTGATTTAAAATGCATTGTTTCAGTAATCTTGTGTGTCGTTGCCCACAACGCAACGGTGGCAGGACTGTGAAATACATACACGAGAAAAATAGGCATGACTTATTTCACATCCAGCTAGACAACCCTGTCATAGCTGTTATCATAGCCCAGGCTTTTTATTAAAAAAAAGAAAACAGCAAGGGAGCATGGAAAAAGACTGTTGCAGGTGTATTTTTTTATGGCATTATTATGTGTATTAATTTTGCAGCGGGGCAACTCAATGTTGGGCACACAAGTACTTTGGCTCTTTTGCTCCATGGCCAAGATGGCCAAGCCCAACATCAAAAGTTAGTTCACTAACTTTTAATTCTAGTTATGTTGGCTTGGCAACAAGCCAACATACTGTTATGCTATTTAAACTTCTTCTTCTTCTTTTCTTATTATTATTTTTCTGACAGAAATTCTGAACGCTACTCCTCCTAGGGCTTTAAAGCCACAAGCCCCAAACTCGGCAGACACCTGCGGGATAGAGCGGTGGTGTGTGCTATATCTTTTTCAGACTGATCAGACTTAAAGTTTTTTTTTTATTAATTTTTAAATGTCAAAATTCATTACCCATAGACTTACATTGTCTGAGAAAAATTGCGCCCCTACAGTTTGCAATGACATTTAGAGGAGGGGAGCAGTCAGACGAAGAGAAGAATCACTGCTGCTCAGCTCAGGCTGTCTACACGGAGCCGACAACAAGCGAATTCATTCCTATTTAAGACATTTTAAAAACGCTATTGCCACGCAATCCACACGTTAGAACACACCAAGAGCTAAATTGAGATGTTTCTGAACTGTTTTAAAGTAATAACATGATATATTCGCGGCAGCCAACTGCTCGCGAGCTGGCAAGTATTTCTCTTGAAACACTTGAAGCTCCACAGAGAATTACAGCCTTTCACATTAAAACACTGCAGCGAAACGGCACAAAACAATTAGAATAATATATTTAAATGGTTTTAAAGTAGTTTTGGCGCACTGGTCACGCTGGTCTTAGCTGGTTTCTAACTGAATCATCAGGCTGAACATCACAGCGAGCTCGCGACGTATTCCTCTGAACACTTGAAGTACACATTTACAGCCTTTCACATTAAAACACTGCAGCGAAACGGCACAAAACAATTTGAATAATATATTAAATGGTTTTAAAGTAGTTTTGGCCACTGTCACGCTGGTCTTAGCTGGTTTCTAACTGAATCATCAGGCGGAACGTCACAGTAAACTCGCGCTTCAGCCCCGCGCTGCGGAAACTGGACTGAGCAGCTGATGGCGCGTGTGCACGAGAGAGAGCCGCGCGTCAACACTGAACCGAGCTCTCGTTCAGGACGTTCACTTCCTCCTGGACCTGAACGAACAAATTCAAATCGCAGTTTAAATAAACAGAAAAAAGAGCGAAAAGCGAAAGAGCTCAATTCAGCAGCGCGTGTTGTTCAGGGCAAGCAGAGACGCGTCTCAAAGTCTTCTTGCTTTTGTACCGACAACAAATACATACAAAATATGTCGAAATACCCGTGTTGGAAAGTGTGTTCGAATAAGTATGTGGTTATGTCTTAAGTGAAAGTAAAGAGTTGCAAAAAAAAAATCGGATGTGTATCATCATAATGGATGCGTTTGTCTCTTAAAGGGACCGCGCCTAATTTACTAGCTCTGCTGTCAGAGTCTTTAATGTATGAAAATGAAAGTAAATCACTCACTGCTCTTGACTGATTTACCTTGTAGTACAAGAATTTATCCAAAGTCAATCCAAAATCAGATAGAATTGTTTACTAGTGGGTGCAGGCCACTAGTTCATTTATGTAAGTGAGTATGGCAAAATAGTGATCTGTGAAATATTATACCCACAAATTCTTAATACTGTAGGCTACCAGTGAAATTTGATTAAAAAATAATAATTAAGGACCTGCCCATGTTTTGCTTAAGTGTTTCTTTCTTTAATTGTTAATGCAACCTTTTCACACCACAGACTGAACCAAATTAAGCATTTCTTGCTTGGTAACTGTTCAACAAAGTATTGATAGTTGTGTAAATATTGTCATACTGACAGCTGTCTGAAGTTTTGGTTGATTCCATTACATATCTTTTTATCAAAGTTATCCGAAATTATCAATATGAATTTGTTCTGAGTTATTGTCATATATTATTACCAGTTTCTAAACTACAGCAAATAAACTGTGATTATGTGAGAAATGTTGAAGGTGTCTGAATACATTTTGGTTTGATTGTGTATTTTATCTTACAGTGAAGACTATGCAGTGCTATTTTAAATTAACATAAACAAACTTAAAAAAATGTAAACATTATGTAAATAGCACAAATAAATAAATAGAATGAACATACAGTACAAATTAAACAATTTTAAACAGTGTGTAACTGCATCATCTATACAAACCATTGTGCTTGGACCCCTTATGATCTCCTTGATTTAAAATGCATTGTTTCAGTTATCTTGTGTGTCGTTGCCCACAACGTGACGGTGGCAGGACTGTGAAATACATACACGAGAAAAATAGGCATGACTTATTTCACATCCAGCTAGACAACCCTGTCATAGCTGTTATCATAGCCCAGGCTTTTTATTAAAAAAAGAAAACAGCAAGGAGCATGGAAAAAGACTGTTGCAGGTGTATTTTTTTTATGGCATTATTATGTGTATTAATTTTGCAGCGGGGCAACTCAATGTTGGGCACACAAGTACTTTGGCTCTTTTGCTCCATGGCCAAGATGGCCAAGCCAACATCAAAGTTAGTTCACTAACTTTTAATTCTAGTTTATTATTATTCTTCTTGAGACT